>NC_061114.1:133450586-133458534 GCF_002878395.1 Capsicum annuum | reverse complement strand
CAGGCCTCAGACGTACAATTGGTACGACTACAAGTCTGCATGGTTTATAAGAAACTGCCAAGTCTATAATAGTCCAAGTTCCATGAGTTACTAAGTCACTCTAAGTCATGAGTCAAAGAGTTTGAGTTGAGTCCAATGGTTTATGAGATTTATGAAGCATTTGTTATTATTAACGATTTATGGAAAATATGTTTCTGGTAAGCGATGAGAGTCATTATTATCAGCATGCATGATTTTCTTATACATTTATGATATTATTTAAATGTTGCCTGCACCCCCACATACTTAGTACATTCCCAAGTACTGATTCTCATACTCTTCTGCGTTCTATATTTTCTCGTGATGTAGCTTCAGGTGCTCAGTCTCAGCAGTGACAGTGATCTTCGAGTACCTTCATCTATATTCGTACAGTTAGTGAGTCCTTCTGGTTCGAGGACCTATGTCCCTAATTTTGTCTTGATAGTAGATGGTGGTTTTTTTCCAGTTCATTACGAGTCAGTTGGGGACTGTCCCAATGGCTCCTCAGTCTTATGTAGAAGAGGCTTTGTCAGACTAGAGTACCAGTATGTACAAAACTTTGGTATTTTGATTGTACAGGATAGTATTTCTTCATATTCCAGTGTGTTCCTGACATGATTATTCTTCCTTATTACAACTTGATTATTGTCATAGTGAGTTATAGAAGTGATGATAGGCTCAGAGGGTTAGCTTGAGGCCGCACGTGACCTTTAGCACCATAGGACATCTTGGGATGGGATCTTGGGGCGTTACACTTCTATCTTCTTGATTTCCTCATTGCATGCCCTCATGGCTTGATGTATGAGATGTATATTATCCCCCGTTGTGTCCACCCGTTCCAAGATAAGTTGAACCATTGCTTTAATACCAATATATCTGGTGCTTTGTTCTTCATTTTTATCATCATAAGACTTATCAAAACCATAAGAAGAACTAGCACTTGTGTTAGCATAATAAGGGGAGGAAGCATTTGGAACATCACTCCAAAGTCGCAAATCATCCTCCATTGATTCCACCCATTCCAAGATGCGTTGAAACATTGCTTCTATACCAATATTTTTCATGCTTTGTTCTTCCCTTTCTTTCTCATAAGACCTATCAAAATAAAAAAATCACTATAAATTAGGTTAGCATAACGGGGGTAGGGGCATTTGGGCAGTTGCTCCAATGTCCAATTCGACCGCTACATAGAGAACAACTATACTCCCCATAGGATTCAGGTGGTGCACACATTTCTCTTTGGGGAGCATATCTATAATCTTGCCCAAAGTGGGGTCCACCATAATATGGACATGGATCATCAAGGTATGACTTCTAACCACCAAACACATATTCATTCCATAATCCCATATTAACAAATAAACAAAAATAAAAACCTATTTAATAAAAAATAAAATAAAATCATAAACAATTATTTACAAGTTCGAATCCAAGAAAGTAGGCTAAAATTCTAAACCAACTCAATAATCCAAATTGTTCCCCGACAACGGTGCCATTTTTTATAATGCTTAACCTACACGTCAACTTTGACTGCAAGGCGGTCGTTGTCAGTATATTTACCCAACTAAGAGTCGGGGTTTAATCCATGAGGAACAATGTGAGTGGAAATTAAGTAAGTCTGAAATAATAGTTGCTTACTAAGTTCAAACCTATGATACAAAATAGTTTGGGTGTTTTCAATATTTTCTAGTGTGAAAGTAATTCTTTGGCTTCTTAGGGACTAATTCGAAACAAAGAATTATAAGAGTATAATCAATTAATATGGATATTGGGACTATGCTTTCCTAGGGGCAAATTATGAATGGGGTCATGATGATTTTGTTCAACTTTGCATCGTTGATGATGTTGTAGGCTAGGTTTAAGGTCTTTGAGGCTAGCTTTTCAACAAAACCTCAAAGATGTAACTCATTGACCCTTTCGAGTACCTAAAGAGTGTGTCAATTAAGGCCACCCAGTAACTCAATTGGGTATCCCTATTTCTTGGATGATACCCATGGTATAGTCAACCTCTTAGTCACCCTTATGTCTAAGATAATGAAAACTTGGCAAGACATACCCATACATTGTCTACTATTACTTTGGTTCCCACATCCCTCTTTCAAGCATGAGCTGGGTTCCTAAAGTTCACCCAAACCCCTTTTTCAAGGATGGTTTGAGCTTTCAAGGATGGTTTAGGATTTTCATCCATCAAACCCATTTGGGTATTTGGGGCTTTCACCTAAAATTCCCAACCAATTTACTCAATAAACAATAGAACCCACATCACAAATGAGTTAATGCATAAAAAAATCAAACCCCACAGACATTTACACTCTAATCTAGCATAATCCTAAGAGGTAGATCTAGCACATCATAGGGATAATGAAGAAAAATACCAAGATGTCCATAAAACTTGTTCATAAGAAAATAAAGAGGATAAATCACACTTTAGACTCAAACGAATATTCAATAGATAAAGCCAAATCTAAACTTTAGAGCTCCTCTAATTTAATCTTGTCTTAAATTAGTCTAAATTTAAGCTCCAAGCTCCAACAACAACAATAACAACAACAACAAACCCAGTGTATTCCCACTTAGTGGGGTCTGTGGAGGGTAAAATGTATGCAGTCCATACCACTACCTCCAGAGAAGTAGAAAGGTTGTTTCTGATAGACCCCCAACTCAATACAAAGAAGAGTAAACAAATTCCTAATAAAGCATGAAATAAGATGGAATAACCAAAATAAGACTCCCACAAAGTAATACCCTTACATTAATGAACCAAAGGCACCCCCACCCCCATCCCCTCCTACTAGGAGATCCAACCTATGGACCTGGCCATAAGAATACTAGCTCAACTACGCCAAATCTCTCCATAATACTGACTATGACCCACCCATAGACGGTCGTCGTTTAACCAAATTGATTTTCTTTGTACCTTTCTATCTAGGGTCATGTCTTCAGTAAGTTATAACTGTTCCATGTCATATATAATCACCTCTATATAATATTTCTTTGGCCTACCCCTACCCCTCCTAAACTATTTAAAGCTAGTCTCTCACACCTATGAACTAGGGCATTCGTGCACCTCCTTATTATATGACCGAACCATCTCAACTGAACTTCCCACATCTTGTCCTCCATCGAATCCACTCACACCTTCACCCAAATAATCTCATTCCTAACCTTATCACCCTTAGTAAGACCATACATCTAATGAAACATCTGCAGTTTTGCCACCTTCAACTTTTAAATATGGGAGTTCTTGACTAACCAAAAATTACAAAACCCTAAACTAAAGAAGGAAGATAGGTTTTTATAGTGATGGATGTAATTCCATGAATAAAAGGGTTTTTAGCCTTAAATGGGATATGGGGTTGTCTGGTCAAATGATATTTTTCCCCTTGGGTCATTTTTTCTCTCACGCGATTGCGGAGGCTTGATCACGATCACACCTACTATGGTTGCGGAGAAAGGATTGCGATCACCATTTTTTAACTAACTTGAGTGACCACAATCACGACCCTCAGCCCCATCTAAAAGGAATGCAGTATCCCCACTGCATGTGCAAGAAAGCAAGAGTAAGAGGGTCTCCCTATATCTGCATCAAGAGCTATCTTCCCCTACCGACTCAGCATCACCACTACCCCCGTATCATCAGTTGATCACTCTGTAGGTGCCTCATCCTCACTATCTAATCTTAGTAAAGGTATTATATGGTTGGTTTTGAGCACCTTGAAGATTCCTTTCACCCCCTTCTACAACTTTGTGAAAGATTAATCTTTCTTCTTTTCTCTCTTCACCATCTTCTCATGAGAGTCTTTAAGGTCTCCGTGAGAAGTGGCCAAGGACGAATAAGCTCTCTCCAAATGGGAGACTATGGATCCCTACTTCTCTTTCTCCTCTATGTATATCTCATAGTCCAACTGGGATACACATGAGTTTCGAGTGGTGGAGGACTCTCTTGGTCCCTGAGGCAGTTTGGAAGATATTCCCTCACCCCTACATCTAAATAGATATATCATCAAAGGTAGTGGCTGATGAGGGCCTGCAAGAGTTTGTGACCTCTTGGACTAATTTGCCCAAGTCTATCTTCCTCTTCTTACTCTGACCTGGTGTACCCTCGCCTATAAATTTAAGTAGAAAGATGAGGGAGATGGGGCACACCCAAGTTTCTATGATGTACTCATCTACTTTCACTCTCCTTCATAATTCAATGATAAGGGAAGGAAGGAAAAGATAAGTACATCCCTGGTTCTTGAAGTACCGCCACTCAGAGAGATAAATCTCGCCCATATTTGGAGCAACGCCAGATAAGATGCAAGATACCATTAAAGCTCATATGTCTGAGACAATCGTCTTGTGAGTGCATGGTGAGACAGTTTTACAGATGATGTTCAGCCATAGCCTGGCTTCATCCTAGAAATGATTCAGTAGAATATCTCTTTTAGTGGTGGCCCAGGGGACTGCTTTTCCCAGACATAGGGTATTAGCTATACAAGACCTTGTCTCGTATCCTTAAGCAAGAAATTGCCCCATGTTATCATTTGGGAGCCCATACACTTCATTGACATGTTCAGCTCCGAAGTTCACTTGTTTACCCCGAATTGTCATTACTGGGTTTGTGAGTGAAACTATGTTGAGGTTTTTATAGAACTCACACACCCACAGTTTATTACCATAGCACGGTTCTAGGGAAAAATACATCCACTAGGTAGCAGTGAGCCTGGCATAGACTTTTAGTAACTTCTCCTCTACTTTGTCTAAGTTTATACCCCTTTCAGGGAGTAGCTTTGTCCTATAGTAATCATCGTAGTAGGAGTGCTGGCATTGGGCAGCCATGAATTGAGTGTTTTCAAAATCTCTCATTGTTGAGTCAAAAAACCTGTAAGCAATGAATCTTATGCTAACCTTAGTGTTATCACACAAAGATATACTAGAACAAACGTATAAGTTCATGGGGTAGTGTTATTGAAGGTTTCAGGGGTAGCTAAGGGATGACAGAAATTTTAATGTATGCCAAAACTAGCCCTCAGGTATGGCAATCAAGGGCCTTTGACCGTGATCGCGGTGACGCGACCGCGGTCATCGGGACCGCGATCGCGATACTTGAGACCGAGTTGACAGTTTCTGCACAGTACTTCAAAATACAATTTTAACCTCCAATACATTATTTTGACTAGACATAACAACATTCTAAACATTTTATTAAAGCCCAGAATATGTGATCATAGTCAAATTTGAAAGAATTAGAATTAGATTCTTTGGGTCTTTAATTTGAACACATTGCGCACACGATTTCTTTAACTGTTTAAAGAGTAATGTTGGGAACTCAAGACTTTTCCGTTATCGTGTACAATAACTTCAATAGCTAACATATCAATTACAATAATTAAGCATGTATCTAGAATTAGAAACACCACTTCAGGCCTTTTTCTATACCACAAGTTCTAAACATGCAACTTCACATGAAAACCAAAGGAAGTTCAACAACTTACTGACTGAAAGGATGCAAATTGATTAATTTATGCTTAGATATGCTATATAATGCTAAAAATTGGGGAGGATTTCGAGAGAAAATAAGAGAGGATCATGGGGGGAAATGGGCAATCGGATGTTCTTTTTAAACTGATTAGACAGTGATCGCGATCACCTACCCTCTATGATTACGGGGACATGAACCACATTTACGGTACTTGAGACCAACTAACAGGTCTCCTGCATGTCTTGCTTGGTCCATTTGCAAATTTCACAAATTCCTTTTCCAAATTCAACCAAAATGCCTCTAAGTACAAATATTTTATGGACTATGCATGCATAAAAACAAGAATAAAAATCAATTCTACTCTACCCTACAATAAAGAAAAAGGATATGTACCACTTTTAGTGGCATGATGGGTTGCTTCCCTTCGAGTTCTTAGTTCAACATAGTAACAAGATGCCTCCATTCCTTTCTTTTATATTTCTACTTAGAAAATTTGAATCTCCATCTCGGTATTCGTTCAATATGTAATAAGTTGTAGATTGACAGAAAATTCAAACCTTCCAAGATGAAACTTGGAAGAGGTGGTAAAATGGCAAGTAAGCTTCAATCTCACCATTTTGAAGACTTAAACCTTTTACCTAACTTAACATTGAACTTTTAGATTGGATACATGGGTAAAAGAGTGTTCATCAATAGGCCATTCCTTGTACTTAAGAAGTTGAGCATCTTGGCCTTTGATGGATAAGGTTCCACGTGATCCTTCAGAATGTCAAACTCCAAAATATAAGAGTTGGACTTCTTCTCCCCATAATCCATCGTTTGTTTGGAGACATAGATCCTCATCATATTCTCTAAGAATAATGTTGAAAAGTGGGTTGAATGAGGTCCAACACTGGAGTTTGGGTTAGCCTCCTCAGAAGCACCTTCACCCCGAAATGAACTATTGTTATTATAAGAGTTTTACATTGATTCTTCTTTTGACTCTAGTATTATTTCTCTTATTTTGGATTCTTCTTCCTCATATGAGCTGGATTGGTGGGTAGCCTCTGAGGATTCTTCATAACCAAGCTCATCATTATAGCTTGGTTTCTTTTCTTAACATACCTCCTCTTGGGTAATGAGCATGGTAGTCCCGTCACTAAGATAACCCTTAAGATAAGTCTGTCGTAAAGCCATTAAGACTAGACCAGATCCCATAAGCCGTTGATATATTGCCTTAATCTTTTTTAGGTTGTGCCATACTTGGCAATTGTTTATGTTTCCTTATATGTACTTCTTGTTTTCCCAGTCAGTCTCTAGACAGTATTTTCTCTTATGAATCCAAACATTCATACCAAAAATACTATTAACCTCTCTTCTAAAGCAACTCAGATTGCTAATATCGAGAATAATCTTCAAAACTGGAGTATTCCAGAAGAGTCTTTCAGTACAATTTATCAAATTGGAAAGTTCAGTTTTTTCAAAAAACATAATATTAAGACCTCTGAGTCTACAGTTGCTATCAATAATTCTTTAGAAATTATTCAACTTTTAAATGATCTCGATATTAACCGCTTCAAAAGTCAGTTTCATTATCTGCATATTGGGCTTGTTCAGGTGGCTATTAAGCCTCTCTTTCGGTAAGGTCTAGACATCCCCGTCTGTGCTATACTAAGAGATGCTCGTCTATTAAATTTTGACGATTCTCTCTTAGGAGTCATTCAAAGTAACCTCGCCGACGGCCCGGTATACTTTAATTGTTACCCTAATTTCTCAGTAGATATTAATGATCCTAACATCATGGATGTTTTAACACTTAACGTTAAAACAAAAAACATGAATAGTAAGGATAACACTAGAGAAATTGCGATAATATACAGAGTATACTATCGCCTAATGGGTACAACTTTAGCACCCCAGGCTAGATTCACAAGCCCTAGGGGTGTCACCACTCTTATGGAGGCCAATAAAGACAGGTCCAATGTCTTTGTACCTAAACCCTTGGTTTGGGAGGAAGTCATCCATAATAATGAATGGCACTTTGATGCTATTACACAGCCTATTCGTTCATATCCCGAAAGGTCTCAAATCCAACGAGTTATTCAACACCCTGATGGCTCGATCGATTTGAAATTCCTCGGCTTCGACACTCCTCGAAATTCTTCATTTCGAAGATCTGTCTCGCATAGAGGATCTACCTCTAAACCCCGGGAGGGAAGTAACGAATTTGATCCCGATAATAATAATGACAAGGGTAAAATCCGAGGAGTAGACTTCTCGGGTCTGATCCCAAAGGTTTATTATCAGCAACCCACCAGAGTCCCTGAGCCGCCCCTAGACTTCGAAAATCTTTATCATCCAGGCAGTCCTACAACCTCAGATATGGAACCACCCCCCTCTATATCACGCCAAAAAATTCGGACTGACCCTAGCCTACTCGTTATCAAATCTGATGACGAGTATACGCCTGACCTTAAAGCTCTCGAA
>NC_061114.1:133246682-133447586 GCF_002878395.1 Capsicum annuum | reverse complement strand
TAATCGGTTCCCTCAAACACTTAAGAAAAGCTGAATACCCCATACTAAAAACAGAACCCATTATAAGACAAGATATATTAAATTAATCTGTTAAAGGTATAGTCATAGTTGAGAATGGTAGATGCAAACTTATTATGAAAATTGTTTTCCCATGCTCTAGACAGATTATATACTTAGCTGCTCATGCTAGGTATACAATCTGCCAACATGGCTCTGATAGCTGAGTATTATCAATGCACTAGAGATAGTGGATAGTCTTTACTTGGGTGTGAGGGTATACCACAGCTGAGAGTTTTTCTCTTCATGTTTCTTTACCAGTCAGCTACATTATCCTAGTAAAACCAATATGTTTAGGTTTTGTTTGTGTTTTTTAAAGTGTTATGTTTTGTTGGTGTTTAATTAGGAGTAAAATAAGGAACCTAAGTGCAGTTGACATGTTGTGTTTGTTCTTAAGTTTTTGGAAAAAAGGATACCCCTCCAAAAATTTTATTAACTATATGATGTATGTATTTGTATGGCTATTATGTGAATCTTGTTATGGCATTAGGATTATGGACAAAATAATCATAGATTAGCATTTCATGAACTAGATAGATAGTAGATAATGATATAACTATGTACCACGTGTGTGAGAACTATACCTTGTTCTCTTTATGCATTTAATCAAGAACTTGCTAATTAGACTTTCCTAGGTTGTAGGATAGTTAGTTAGGACATGATCATAGGCCGTTTTTTACTGAGTCCACTCTTAGCCTAAATAACCATCCAAATGTGAATAAGCATCCCTTAAACCCTAATTTGAGCCTACATTAACCTATTTTCATATTTTTCACCTTTTTACCTTCCCAATGGATTACAATGAACATATTTTGGACCTGGTCTCTCCTTTGGACACTGTGCATGGAAACTCAACCAAATTGTCTAAATTGAGGGTGACTATCATAGGGGTTCATAGTTAAAATCGGGTATGTAGAGGGGTGTTAAATGTAAAAGAAGAAGAAAGTAAGGTTGGGTATGGTAGAAAGAATAAAAAGAAAGAGAAAATAAAAAAAATTGAAAAACTTAAGAAAAAATAATAATTAAAAGGCAAAAATAAAAGCACACCCAGTCCAAAAAAATCAATAAGGGAAGAAAGGGCTAAGTAAAAGAAAAATGATTGAGAAGTGGATCCAAAATGCATATGTAATGTCAATGAGGGTGAGACACTAGATCCCAAATATACCATGCCTACCCACAAGCCTACACTTTAAGCCGAGTAAAGTCCTATAGTGATCATAGTTCAACTGTTCAAAAAAATAAGTTACATAAAATTAGGCCAATCCTATGGTATCTTATGCTCATTGATTGAAACTTCTTTAACATAGTTCATTGCATTGACATGATGATACTATGAGAGTTGGGACTTCTTTTCTGTGAGCGTACATGGGTTGTGTTATTAACTGTTTATCTATTCAAGTAGTGTAAATTGCATATTTTCTTAGCTATTTGATGCCAATGTGATGTTATTGCTTGATTCTTGTAGGTCATACTGTTGTGCTATAGAGATCCATACAATCATTTTGAAAAGGTAGAAATAGAAGAGGGTAAGAGTTTTGAGCTAAAGGTCGAGTTGACTGTCGTAGGTGCCTTATGTTTCTCTTAGTTAAGCATCGTGTGTTATAATTTTATATGTCAGTTGCCTGAGGACATGTAAATGTTCTAAGTTGAGGGAGTTGATATTCCACATTTTCATGGCACTTTTGATACTTAAAATTGGAAATTATGCAAATACCTAGGTCTTTTTTATTAGATATGATGTGTTTTTGTGTTGTTTTGCAGGAAAAGAGGTTTTCGAGTAGAAGAAGAGAAAAATATGGTGAGGTACAACTAAAATGACACTTACGGATCCACCTACGGGATATAAGTGGTACTTTTGGCCATTGTATGTCAGGTCGTAAGCGATATCCTGAGGTTCTGAAAGTTGGAGTTTTTTTATGAGACCTACAAAGGACAACTATGGGGCATAAGGGGAACCTACAAACCCCGTAGGTTGGTGATATGCAGTATGTTAATTTCTCTAAGACCTACAAACCCACCTAGGGTTCATAGGTCGGACCTACGGCCCGTAAGTGGGGTCGAAGGTAGGTACTAACTAAGATTTCCTATTTTATTTTGGTTAGAATTTTTTGTTTATCGGTGTATCCTATAAATACCCCATAGATGTTTTTTTCATTATTTTATGCATTTTACATACAACATTATATTGATTCTGATACATACTTTTAACCTTGGAATTTTTGTTCTTATTTTTTTACGATTTGAGATTCTAGTTTTCATTCTTAATTTATTATGAGATTATTCATATTATTTTTTATAAATTTGATTGGTGTTTTTGAAAACATGAGCGGCTAAACCTCTTAGCTAGGGTTGTGGTAACCCTAATGGAATAAGAAAGTGGAAAAAGTGCAAAAACTTTCTTAATCGGTGTTTATGCATGTATTGTGGTTTCGTATTGATTGTTTTCTTAGTGAATGCAGATGCTAAGGACCTACTTGTATTCAATGCTAACTTGTGAGAGAGGTTGATATTAGAAAAATAAGATCACAACAGTAATTTAAAGATACCAACCTTCATCTAATTAACTTGACATCTAGAGGAGATAGTTAATCTAGGATCTAAGACAAGGGTTAGTAATATGACACTCTGAGATCTGAGAAGATGAGTGAAATTCTCCAAAGTGTGTTGAGAGATGATTGATCTTACAAACTTATTAGATTTTTCATGTAAGTAATAGATATAGTTTGACGAGCACGACAAGTCTGCTTAGTTAGGAAGTAAGGGGGAACACAGTCCTAGTATTCATCTCATATTGATTTTGACCTGAAGTTTCAAGATTTGTTACTACTCTTATCGTTACAACAAAATTCCTTTATTTAATTTTTGTACTTTTCAACTACATCATCAAGTTCGTGATAGATATTCATCCTATTTCCTGTGGGTTCGACTCCAACCTTTGTTAGGTTCTTTATTTGACAGCAATTGTGTTATAGTTTTTAGGAGGTGTACTTTAGGCGAGACCAACGTTGCATTGGTCATTACCTTGGAGACAATTTCTCAAGTTTCCTCTTCCAAAAGGTATTAGACCAAATCTTATTTCTTTTCAACCTTTGTGACTTCCTTGACCCATTAGTCTTTTCCTCAAGTTCTACGGCCATATGTCATATTCATCAAAGTCTCCAAAATTTTCTTGTTGTTCCTTTCTTCCTTACTTTTCTACTTGGATGGGTTTATTTTTTTGGGAGTGCTTGGAATAGTGGAATTTTGTTTGGTGGAGGTTGGGGTATTGGGTTCTGAGGTTCTTATTGTTGTGTTTGGTTTAATTGAGGTTGGAATGATTGAACGAGATTTCAATTTTGTGGATAGGTGATGGTTTGGGTAGTGGGATCTTGTGTTTGTCTTGGTGGATTGAGCAATTGATGGATAGTTTTTGGAGAAATGGTGGCAGATGTGTTTTGAGCATATCCGCTATACAAGGCATGGTTGTTTTATGGAGTAGATAGGGTGGAGTTTAGCTAACCTTCCATGCTAACTATCCTTCCATCCATTAGCTTTTTCAAGGGATCCTACCTTAGCATCCAAGGATTCAAGTTTACAATTGATAGCTTCAATGGCCACTAATATAGCATTTGAGGTGTTATTATCCATGGTTTGGGATGTTTTTCCTTCCGAAGACATTGTACCTACAAAGAAAGACTCTACCAAAAATAACAAACAAGTTAGCATTAAAAAAATAATCTCATAACTCTACACACCTTTATATGCCTCACACTTGGATATACAAGTGTTAAATGGTGGTTTATACTTTGATGAGGATTGAGATATTAATGTCTTCTCTTCTTCAGAATGGATTCTTATTTGAAGGACTCAAAGACATCTCGAACAGACTTGAGTCAAGAAGTTACGATGAAACTAAAATGAGAAATCACTCAAGGAACTGGGACGAAGAAAGAAATGAACTCAAGAACTAATTCACAACTAAGTAGATAGATTACTAGTTGTTAATTAGTTTTAAATAAAACCAAAAGATGTTTAAGAATTAAGGAAATGAAACTAAGAATCTAAAATGAGTGTATAGTAAGTTTTTTGGAGTGACTAATGGGGCGACTAATCGTCACTGAGGTGACTGACCGTCCTAGGAGATGTTGCTCCTTATCCAAAATATGCCTTTAGTTTGGTCTTAGTGACTGCAGGTGTGATGGACCATCAGGCCTATGAATGACCATCGCCCGAGCCACTGATCAGTTTTAGGTAAGTATTTTGTGGGTCCTTTGTCCTTCTTTTGGAATATTCTTCGGAATAAATAAGTACAACTCTTTTTCTTCAATTCCTTTGAATCAAACTCTTCTTTTTGTAGCTTCTTCTTCAACAAAATACGAAGAACTTGAAGAACATTCAAATCTTAACCCTCACAAAGATAAACTCAAAATTTGATAAAATTTGAGACCTAAGCTCCTTTCAAGACCCCGAACATGCACCAATAGATTTTGTACTTCAAAAACTCACAATATTTTAGATTTGAGACCCACTTGAAATTTTATTCAAACTCAAGCTTCAACAATGGTGGGTCACACAATAACTATCGGAATAAGCTCAAATTTTAGATATTGACTCAGATAGAACTGGGGAATGCTATTTTAGCACTAGAAACACAAGAAGACACAAAATCAAAAGATCAAATTCCAAAATATCCAAAAACATGAATGGAACTATATTTTTTGTAATTTTCTAGATAACAAACCCTAGAGTAGAATCGTTGGAATGATCCTCAGTTTTGATACCACATCATAAAATTCAAGCTATGATAAAGAGAATCAAGCTATAGAAACTAAAGAACAATAACGTAAGATAGAAGATAGGTAGATTGACACAAATAATAGAACGAATTAAGAACTAATGAATGTTTGAAATTCAAAAACCCTTAATCCTATCAATCATCAAATCTCTACGTGGACCAAGAGGGATTCAACTCCCTCAAAACCCTCATTTCTAAACAATTATTTATAAGAGTTCACCAATCATACTCTCAAGTGCTAAGTTCATTCAATAATCAAAGTAAGATAATGGAAGTAAACCCTAAAAGTTTCTATTTATAGTCTGTACAAAGGCCCAAAAGTGACCTTAACAAAAATAAAAAGAATCCCAATAAAGAGAGGTCAGTTTGGTAGGGACGACTTGCCCGACGGCCAGTCAAGAAAATGACTGACATCTCTCCATCTGTCGCCCTTGGACAGTACACTTTTTTTCCTTGACGGTTCATGGGATATTTGGTCAATAGAGAGACTGAGGGTGTATGCAGTTGTATAAAATATCATAGCACAAAAAAATTTGTGTAAGTACTTTGAATGTACTGGTATGCAAAGTGAGGTAGGATGAAATGTATGGGTTTATATGCATGAATATAACTAAATGAGAGTACATGCATGAATATGTACACTGTAAATGAGATAGCGAAAACACTAGCTACTGAGTCTGAAAATTGATTAACTAATATTTGAGTCTACTGATACTCAATTACTAATAAATGATTAATTGTATCTGACAGTCCTGAATATGGAATTGTGCTGAGTTTCATACAGAACTGAGTGACTGTATCTGACAGTCCTGAATCTGTAGAACTGAACTGAGTTCTATACTGAGATTGGAACTGAAACTGAGAATGTGGGAGGTAATTATCTAACCAACATGCCCCTTTTTGAATAGATTAGGGTCCAACCTGTAACCCCAGTTCGAAGGGTGTCAGTACCATGCCATAGGTAAAGACAAGCCGATTCACCCTTATTTGGCAGGTTCTCTGAATGAGAACGGCGGTACCCTCATTTGGCAGGTAGATCACCTCATCAACACTTGACTGGCAGGTTGATATCTCAACCTACGCTGATTGCATATTTCTGGAACACAAGGACTGGTTCTAAGGATCACACTCTCTACTGGCAAGTGAATCCCTATCCTTGGGTTCACTCGGTGCTAAATCCTACTCCCAACTGAATAGACCCTGGACTGATCTCTAAACTATTCTAAGCTAGAATAAACTATTACTGACCATACAGTTTAACTAAACTGAACTGAGTTCACTGAGTTCCGTGGACTGACAGAATACTATTGAATTCTATTAACTGACTGAGTACTACTGAGTTTCCCTAAGCTCTATAACTGACTGAAATTTACTAATCGTGACATGGATGAATACTATTCTGTAACTGACACTGGCTCTAGATATACAACTAAACTTTCGGGTATTAAATACCCCCATGACTCAATAGCATGAAAATAAAATCATTGGATGACTTTAGTAGCATAGTGGTACTAGCTTACTAATAATACATTCACTTAGGCATTTTTGTCGAACACTTAATATACATTGGGTTTGTGCAAGATTAAATTCACATAATAGCATGTTATGCTTGGGCTAGTCAACTCACGTAGGCATTTTGAAAAACACTTGAGAAGCATGGGTATTTCACATATCAATACACATGTATTACTATCATGAATTCTACATTCAACTTGCAACTCAAGAATTTAACATGAAGCTCACAAAGTTCAATTCACAATTAATTAGTTTGCAAGAAACTTGGGACAAATCATGGAGTTAGATTACCATTAAAAATATAATCATGAATACATTCAAGATCCAACAAGAAATCCATAAAATCAATTAACTTAAATTTTAAAAGAACTTCTTGGACTCCAATGGTGGAAGCATACCCTTGAATGAATACTTCACATACCTTTGTGCCTAAATTCTGAAAGATTGGTGGTGGTTTCTTGAGTCCTTGATTTGAAATTGATCCCCCTAGGGTTTTTATTCTTGAGAAATTTGAGAATAATGAATGAATTTAGCCTTTAAAGGGTTTAATCTCGTGTTTTGGGGGATGATGAACATGGGAAAAAGACCTTATTACCCTTGAGGATGCAGATTTTTAATGACAAAAAATTGAACTTTCGACGAGCAAATCGACACGTCGCATCATTAGCATCGATGCGATGGCTAATGCGCTGCGTTGAGTCCACGTTGGTTCACTGTAATTTGCCACTGGAAGCCAAGAAAAATATTGATCGATGTGATGAACGATGTGCCACGTCGAGATTATGTTGGTACACTATTTTGGATTCCCAAATGTGGTTCAAACGAGGTTCGAAAAATATAAAACTCGTTCGGGGACACCTACTGACATTCCTTATCATAAATCAATATAAAGATTGACATTTTAAGGTCATAGAGGTAGTGAAATAAAGTTTCCAACTTACGATGGCCAAAATGACACTAAGTTTGCATACTTAGCAAAAATTTTCTAAGTCTGGGACCTTTTAGCAAGCTTAAAAGACTGAGTTGAGCTTAGGATTTTGCGGGGTCCTACAATATCTCCCCCTTAGAAACATTCATCCTCGAATAAGACTGATTAAACTGAGAATACTGATAGACTAGATTTAGACACTGGACATGCATAACTAAAGTATGATTTCATGACTGAAATTACTGATATACTGAATTATCGTACTGAACTGGCATATCTGATGCATGAGTACTTAGTTGAACATGATTCATGAATGCATGACTGTGATTACTGATAAGCTTAGTTTATATACTGAACATACATGTTTGATGCATAAGTACATGACTAAACTAATTCGTGAATGCATGACTGAGTGTGCAACGTTAATTGATACCAAGTTGGTAGCTATATTTGAACATAGGACTGAGTAAATTCAAAGGAAAATTGTTACCTTGAGCTGAGTCTGAATTTGTGAAGAAAAGGTGAGGATACTTGGTCTGCATGTCTACCTCTGCTTCCCAAGTAACTCCCTCAACGGACTGATTCCGTAAAAGAACTTTGACCAGAGGGACTTCATTGTTCCTCAGTCTGCGAATCTGATAATCAAGGATTTCACCTGGGATCTCCTTATAAGAGATGTTGTTCTGAATATCTATACCCTTTATAGGGACTACAATTGCTACATCACCTATGCATTTCCTTAGCAAGGAGACATGGAAAACTGAATGCACTAAAGCTATGTCTGAAGGCAAATCAAACTCGTAAGCTACCTTCCCAAAACAACTGAGAATTTGATATGGACCGACATATCAGGGACTGAGTTTTCCCTTCTTGCCAAACCTCTTCACTCCTTTCATAGGAGAGATTTTCAAATACATAAATTCCCCAATCTCGAACTCGAGATCCTTTCTGCATACATCTGCGTACGATTTCTGTCGGCTCTGAGCTATCTTAAGACTTCCCCTAATCAACTGAACTTTCTCTAAGGTATCAAATACCAAGTCAGGCCCTACTAGTGTAGCCTCACCCACTTCAAACCAAATCATAGGAGATCTACACCTCCTCCCATAAAGCACCTCAAATGAAGTCCTTTGAATGCTGGAATGATAGTTGTTGATATATGTGAATTCAATCAAAGGCAAGTGGTCATTCCAACTAACTTTAAAGTCTATTTCACACGCTCGCAGTATATCTTCTAAAGTCTGAATGGTCTTTTCTTCTTGAGCATCTGTCTGAGGATAAAATATGGTACCAAGGTGAACTCAGGTACCAAGACCCTTTTGGAATGCCTTCCAGAATGAGAGGTGAACTGGGTAACTCTATCTGAGATAATGGACAACAAAACACCATGCAATCTGACCAACTCTCTAATATAGAGTTTAACGTAATCCTCAGCTGAATAAGAGGTATGGACTGGTGGGAAATAAGCTGATTTGGTCATCCTATCTACAATGACCCAATCTGAATCATACTGGCGATGAGTATGAGGCAAACCCATCACAAAATCTATGTTCACTTCTTCCCGCCTCCAAGTGGGAATACTGAACTCCTACATAGACCCACTAGGCTTTTGATGCTCAATCTTAACCTGCTGACATATTGAGTACTTAGCCACAAACTCTACTATATCTCTCTTCATCCTACCCCACTAATAGATCTCCCACAAATAACGGTATACCCTGGATGAATAAAGTAGCGTGCACCATGCACTTCTACAAGATTGCTATCTCAAGTCATCTACTCCTGGCACACATAGCCGACCCTGGAAGCACAATACACCATCTCCCCCTTGGGAGAAAACATTTACCTTGTGATCTCTCACTGATTCCTTCAACTTGACTAGATTGGGATCCCTATCCTGCTCTTTTTTTACCTCAGAAACCAGGGATAATTCTGAACTACTCTGTACCCATACACTACCTTCTGCTGAATCGACTAAACGAACACCTAGTCGGGAAAGCTGATGAACTTCCTAAGCTAACTTTTTCTTACCATCCTCCACATGAGCAACACTACCAATATACATCCTACTGAGAGCATCAGCTACTACATTGGCTTTACCCAGATGATACAGGATGCTCATGTTATAGTTTTTCAACAACTCTAAACACCTTCTCTGATATAGGTGTAGGTCATTCTGAGAGAACACATACTACAGGCTCTTATGGTTAGTTAACACATCAACATGTACCCAATACAAATAGTTCCCCCAAATCTGTAAGGCAAACACTACTGATGATAACTCAAATCATGAGTGGGATAGTTCTTTTAATGTGGCTTAAGATGTCTAGAGGCGTAGGCTATGACCTTACCTTTATGCATTAAAACACACTCCAAATCGACTCTGAAGGCATCATAATACACAACAAATCCGTCTAAACCATCTAGCAGGGTCAAAACTGGACCTATAGTGAGTTGAGGCTTCAACTCCTGAAAACTCTTCTCACAAGAATCTAACCACAAGAATTTAACTTTCTTCTGATTCATTCAGGACATAGGGGATATAATAGATAAAAATCCCCTAAAAATTCATCGGTAATAGCCGACCAAGCCCAAGAAACTACTGATATCTGATAGAGAGATGGTCTACATGACTATGCTCACTGCGGGTGTAGACAAGAATGTCACCTACGAAGACAATGATGAACATGTCCAAGTACTGCTTGAACACACGGTTCATCAAGTCCATGAAGGCTGCAGGGGCATTGGTAAGACCAAAGGACATGACTAAGAATTTGAAGTGACCATATAGAGTTCTGAAAGTTGTCTTCAGGATATCACATTCTATAACTTTGAGCTGATGATAGCCTTATCTGAGGTTTACTTAGAAAAGTAACTGGCACCCTGAAGTTGGTCAAACAAGTCATCGATTCAGGGAAGTGGATACTTGTTCTTGACTATGACTTTATTTAACTAATGGTGCTCATAATCCTAAAGGACCACTAGCTAACCCATGACTGGTACCTGCTGCAATAACCGAATAAAAATGTTGTAAATATGAAGAAATTTGGTAGAAATTTTCCATAAGGTTCAATACTAAAATAAAATTGAATACGGTATAACAATTCCAAAATTGAAACATCTTTCTGAAAATACTCTAGTCTGAAAAGCCTCTAAATTGTCTGAAATATGGAGTTGATGGGACAAGTCCCCAACTAACTCTGAACTACTAAAATAACTAAAATGCTAAAGTAATAATCATGTCCTCAAACTATGAGGACTCACTACTAACTCTGACTGCTAAAAATCTGTAAATGCTAGGGATGATCAGGAGCTCATGCATCTAAACCTATGATATAAAATATCATAGCACAAAAGAAAGGTATGCATAAGTACTTTGAATGTACGAGTATGCAAAGTGAGGTAGGCTGAAATATAAGGGTTCATATAAATGAACAATACAGACTAAATAACATGAATGTAACTGAATAGAGTATATTCATGAATATGTAAACTGTAATTAAGATCGTGATAACATTGGATACTGAGTCTGAATAATGATTAACTAATATCTGAGTCTACTGATACTAAATTACTAATAAATAAGTAAATTTATCTAATAGTCCTAAATATGGAACTGTGCTGAGTTCCATATAAAGCTGAGTGACTGTATCTGATAGTCCTGAATCTATAAAACTGAATTGAGTTCTATACTGAGATTGGAACTGAAACTGAGATTGTGGGAGGTAATAATCTAATTGATATTCCCCTTTCTAAATAGATTAGGGTCCAACCTATAACCCCAGTTAAAAGGGTGTCAGTACCGTGCCACGGGTAAATACAAGCTGAGTCACCCTTATCTGGCAGGTGCTCTGAACGAGAATGGTGGTACCCTCATCTGGCAGGTAGATCACCTCATCAACCCTCAACTGCCAGGTTGATGTCTTAATCTACCCTCAACTGCCAGGTTGATGTCTTAATCTACACTGGCTATATAGTTTTGGAATACAAGGACTACTCCTAAGGATCATAGCCTCTACTGGCAGGTGAGTCCCCATCGTTGGGTTCACTCGATGCTGAATCCTACTCCCAACTGAATAGACCCTAGTCTGATTTCTAAATTGTTCTAAGCTATACTGAACTGTTACTGATCATACTATTTAAATGAACTAAACTAAGTTCACTGAGTTCCGTGGACTGATAGAATACTACTGAATTCTATTAACTAACTGAGTACTACTGAGTTTTCCTGAGTTCTATAACTGACTAAATTCTACTGATCAGGACATGGCTGAATACTATTCTATAATAGACACTAGCTCTAGGTATAAAGCTAAACTTTTGGGTATTAAATACCCTCAGGACTCAATATCATGGAAAGCAAATCACTGCATGACTTTAGTAGCATAATGGTACTAGCTTACTAACAATACATTCACTTAGGCATTTCTGTTAAACACTTGATATACATTGGGCTTGTGCAAGATTAAATTAACATAATAGCATATTATGCTTAGGCTAGTCAATTCACATAGGCATTTTTACAAACACTTGAGAAACATGGGTATTTCACATATCAATACACATGTAGTACTATCATGAATTCTACATTCAACTTGCAACTCAAGAATTTAATATGAAGTTCACAAAGTTTAATTCACAATTAACTAGTTTTCATGAAACTGGGGAGAAATCATGGAGTTAGATCACCATTAACATCATAATCATGAATACATTCAAGATCCAACAAGAAATCCATGAAATCAATTAACTAAATTTTTAAAAGAGTTTCTTGGACTCAAAGGGTGGAAGGATACCCTTGGATGGACACTTCACATACCTTCGTGCCTGAATTCTGAAAGATTGGTGGTGGTTTCTTGAGTCCTTGATTTGAAATTGATCCCCCTAGGGTTTCTGTTCTTGAGAAATTTGAGAATAATGAATTAATTTAGCCTCTAAAGGGGTTAATCTCTTGTTTTGGGGGCAGATAAATATGGAAAAAATACCCTATTACCACTAAGGACACGACTTTTAATGACTGAAAATTGAACTATCGATGCGCATATCGACACGCTGCATCATTGGCATTGATGTGATGACCAATACATCACATCGAGTCCACGTCAATTCATTAGAATTTGCCACTGGGATCCTAGAAAAATATTGATCGATGTGATGGATGAACATCGCATCGAGATCACGTTGGTACACTATTTTGGATTCCCAAAGATCGTTCAAACGAGGTTTCGAAAATACGAAACTCGTCCAAGAACACCTACTGACATTTCTGATCATGAATCAATCTAAAGATTGATATTTTAAGGTCATAAAGGTCGTGAAATAGAGTTTCCAACTTACGAAGGCCAAAATGACACTAATTTTACATACTTAGCTAAAATTTTCTAAGTCTGGGACCCCTTAGCAAGCTTAAAAGACTGAGTTAAGCTTAGAATTTTGTGGGTTCTTACAATGTGGGGTAGGTATTTTAGTATTAGGTTGGTTATTTCACTCAGACAATGCCATGTGTCCTGTCTATTAAAATGGAGGGCATATTTAGAACTATGCCAATGGCCGGGCTAAAAAATAGCCAAAATGTGTAACGAGTGATACAATTAAACAATAAATGAAAGTAGAGGGGTATATCCAACCCTTACCTATTTTATAATTATTGTAGACACTATTTAATTAGAATTAATTCGGAATTTTCATTAGTTAGCCGTTAAATTAAATTGAGTTCATTGTATGTATCTATCATCCAACTAGAAATAAATATAAAGGACAAAATGCCCTACCCCCTAAATTACACTGTTACTCTCAAGCATATGTCATTCTCTCATCTTTGGGTAGATAGTAGAAACATATTTTTGTTCAAATAGACTCGAATAAAAGAGATACAAGATAAGTAAGTAGTAATATTCTTCATTAGGCAATATAGTAAAACTTGCAACTGCATATCCACGAGCGTATGTAATGTGTGTGTATAAAACACAGATATACACCCATTTACTATGTGGGATTATTTTCAATTTAAAGGTTTGCTTACATAGAATTGACTGAGCTTTTCGACAGTGGAAATTATCTCATTATACTCAGACAGTGATCAAAAAAGACAATATGTTGGGTATAAAGACTCATACAATGATAAAATGGTTGAGTAAAATAACATAAGCATTATAACTTGCCTGTATTTATTCGACCTTGAAGTTGTTTGACCTCAAAATTGGATGATAATATGCAGCTCGCTGTTCAAGTCAAGTAAGAGGGAGGGCTTCCATTAAGGTTGTCCCAAACATATTAAAATGGGCATACACCAATCATTTAACTGAAGTATTTATTATAGAACACTATCATGACCCAAAAACAAGGGTCATGATGGCACTTGTCATGGCAAACATTGGTAAGTAATCCTATCGCCCAAACTGATACACAAGGGGAAAAAGACAATAATAACCTTGAGGTGAGGATTCTTTAATAAATTTGAACCCTACAATATCACAAATATGGAAAGAGATAATCCAAAATACCATACATTCCTAAAACCTAGTGTCAATAGAGTAAGAATTACGAATACAATCCGAGAATCAAATAGAAGGACAACCAATATAGGATACAGCTCTATCTATAAAATACAATAGACATAGTCTAACATAGATAAGATAGAAGTGATTTCGAATGCCTAAAATTAATCACTACCTTAAGAGCTACAATAGTCGCTCGAATCAACCAAGTTGGGGTGCACTCAAATGAAAAAGTACACCGAAAGGGCGTAGTAGGTATGAGTGCGGTACACTTGCACTCAGTAGGTATCATAGGCTGACCAAGAAAAGTAGATAATAAAACATACAAAATACACACTAAGGGAACATCACCTACAATCAGAAAATATCCCACAGCGGTAGCCTACACCTCTTGCACTAAGAGTTTTATAATATCCATATATAATACAACATGCACCATCAAGGAATAAAATTTTACCATTACACCATTTATAATCAAAGTAAATGATAATAATATATATGAGAACATTACATACAAGTAAGGCAAGATAGAACAACAGATAGATAACAAGTCAAAATAGCATATACAATCACATTACAAACATAATGAAGTAAATAAAATAATAATGATAAGGATGAGGAAGATTATTATTATGATAATGATGCACGAGGTTGTTATACAACCTCCAATACTATCGCATAGTCTCCATATACACTTACGGAGGTAAAGCTTTCCAACACAGGACCCATGGGGAATCGGCAATTCGTACAATCTATATATCATATCTCCTTCCCGACACATTCCTCGGGGAAGGTTTTATATGATGTCATAATATTTCTTCCACGATATATCCCTCGGAGAGGGTTTAATAAAAGGTTTTGCCAACATTTCTCAATATTTCCATAGTGGTACCATTATTTTATAAATGGGGATGAAATGCTCACAATAAATCATAATGAGTATTTCCACAACCAATCACACAATGTATTTCCATAACCAACCACAATAATATATTTTCACAACTACATGAGATAATAGCCACTTATTATTTAAATCCATCCATAAAATTCCACATGTTTCATATGTCAATAAAGTGTGAATATATCACAATACACAAATGGTACCCCCAAAATTCTTTTCTATCAATAAGATATAATTATTCACATGTGTATAAGGCTATCAACATCACATAAGATGCCACACAGTCACATATCACATAATGTCTCAAAACTAATAATTATATCACATATAGGCCCCCACACGGGCACAACATATTAAGATAGCCAATTTTTTTGTTAGCTCCCATCCCTTAATATGCATTTTTTATCAAAATTAACTGCATAATCCAGTCTAAAAGAGTTAAGTCATAACCTACCTCGAATACAGAAACTGGTCTGCTACACTTCGATCCCAAACACCAACTGCTCATGAACAGATCAAAAATTAACTAAAACATTAAAATATATAATTTATTCATCAAAATAAAGCCAACAATACCTACACTGCCTAGTTTCAAGTCGGGGTCAAAACAAACCCCCAAAATGAGTTTTTAAAAAAGAAGGAAAAAATTATAATGTCATCTCAAAAATATGTTCCCCGTGCTTTTAGGAGTCTATAAGTGGAGACATAAGAAAAACAAGTTTAAAATGAGATTCAAATTAAAAAAATCCATTTTAAGCTTTATCAAGTAAAACCTTTGAAATCCATTTAAAAATCAAAAATCAAAGTTGTTTTAAAGATGAAATTGAGGAAAAACTAATAATTGTAGGATTAGAAACATTATTCGAGTGAAAAGGTGTTGAATTGGAGCTTAATTTGAAGAAATATGATTTTTTGCCTTCAAGGCCAAAATCCCCAATTTCAACTTTCAAATTTGAACTAAAACAAGAATATAATGTAAAAGATAGAAGAAATTAGTGAAATAAGTATGTAATGAAGCTTACCCAAGCTTAGAAACAGAGAAAGTTTCTCAAAACCATAAAAACCTAAGCTCTAAGTCTCAAAAATGATAAAAAAAAATAATGAAACGTAGGTGTTTATACTCAGTACCTACGATCATGGAACATGGGTTGCGATCGCAATATCTCATATGTCAGGGGTATCGTGATCATGGACAAAAATCATAAAACGCCCTGGGTTTTGGCCATTGGAAATTTCTTGAGTTTTGAAGTCACTATCCTTGTAATGACTCACTATATGAGTCGTATGGTATGGGTACGGGTCTAGGGGCCCTAGTCCTATGTTGGTCAGTGTGTTTCTGGCCAAGTTCTTTCCTAATTATGAGAGACTCCATATTATTTGCATGGACTTGTGATGAGAAGGCAGGGTCTAATCATAAGTTGACCAGTGTCTAGCCCTTGATCTTACGCTTAGGATACCACTTGGGGGTGCTAGTCATATGGTATGGAAATGGGTTGGGCAAGGGAGTCGTATGTTGGATAGAATGTGGTATCTAACTTTCTAAACTAGTGATGACTTGAGGGTACCACTCGTATGTTATGGTGATGAGTTGGAGGATCCACTCATCCCCACTTGGAAGTTTTCTACAATTTTAAGTTAGGGGTATTCTGTACATTTCCCCTCTTAACTCCTTTTGACCCCATGACATAAAATATATTTTGGGACTTCATTAACCTATTATTCTTAATCAAATACTCTAAAAAATCTCTTAATTATCTCTCTAGCTCTTGGTTCAATAAAAGGCTATGGTTTCTTCAAGGCAATCAATTAAGGCTCTAGAGGGTGGTTTCTCTCTATCTTTCTTGGTGTCTAAGGCATGTTACTTCTCCCTTATTGTTAGTTCAACTAAAATCATATGTTAATGAATGGTTTTCATGGTATTATTGTTGTATTATTTTGGTTTTGGAATAGATGTTGAGGTTTTTTGTTGTTTATGGTTGGATAATGTTTTCCCATGTTTTCTTATGGGTTTTTATGTTATAATTATGGTTGAACATGTGGTTACATGGTCATGATCAATTTATACTTGGTTTTTCATTTTGGAAATTATATTCCCTTGACATATTCGTTAAAATGCCAATGAGAATGATTTTGTCATGTAGTTTAACTATACTTGGTGGCCATGGTTTTGGTTTAATTGGAAATCATGTAGAGTATATGGGAACCCCCTAAGTATTGGCTAGTGACATTGCTTGCAAGCTATAGTCGGTATGATGATACCACTTTATAATGCCTTGATAATGGACTCCTTGAATTGGTGGTTTATTTATGTGCAAGATTTTTTAATTAGTCAATAATGGCGGGTTGTGATAGCTAACTGTGATAGTATGATTCTGATGGGAAGACACTAGGAACTCATGTTTGCTGACATGAGGGTTGGTTTTGGTGACCATATGCTTGGGGGTACATAGTAATACCCAAGTTTATACTTGTATATATGAATCATGAAGGGCGAAGGGGATATGGGAATCCTCGACCGCTATGATATCTCCGGTTCGTGTGGCTATATGCATTGGGCCCGTTCAAAGGGTAACACTTGACCCATATAGCCCGTGGGTAGATATGATGGTAAATCAACACAACCCAGGTAAAGGTTTTAAATGCATGCTAAACTTGGTTCCCTTTCCCTGCACGATATATATGTATGTATATGATTGCATATGGTTATTTACTTTGATTTTGAATTACAAGCATTATTTTATCTTATCATTGAGTACATGTTAACATTTATTCTGCTAACCATCTTTGGGAGTTGTATCCCTACATGATGCAAGAACCAACCATACTATCATTCCTCCTGCTTAATGACTTGAATTTAAAGGCAGCTTTGCGTCAAACAGAAGTAATGAGCTTCTATTCTCCGAAAGGCTCCATTTTATGCTATGGACTTTTTTTATTTTTGTTATTTCCTTTGTTTAGTTTTGGCTATGGTTGGGGGCATGTTCTGAATGGATGTTATTGATTCTAGATAGAGGCTTTGCCAAATAACTATGGGCATAAGTAGTGTTAGTATTGGTGTCAGCCTTTGTATTGGTATTGGCATTAAGGTTAACACTAGTTGGAAAATTGGTCGTAAGGACTTTCTTAAATGTCTTTCAATTACTATTCTCTTAACTTGTTATAAGTTTAAAATTCATCCAACATTTGGTGCAGGAAAGTTACTGTTGGGTATTGGGGGAAGTCTTTATTCCCGGTTGGACTTAAAATGCCCGACACGATGACGCCGTAGTTTGGGTCATGTCAGATTGGTATTAGAGCCCCAGGTTCATGGTCAATTGGGCATCCGACAAAGCTGTGTCGAGTAGACTCTCTTTTAAGTGAGTGTGTAACATGTCACGCTCATAAGGGAGAGACGACAAGGAATTTAGGAACGTTTCTCTTCCTTGTGTTTTGTGTTCAAGCTGTAGGAGTTCCTAAATTCTCCTTTAATTCACGTATGTTTACTTTTTTTTTTATCATGCCTTCCCGAAGATCTAAAGCTCGTGGAAACTTTTTTGTCCTACCTGAGGACAATATAAATGGGACCCGTCCTACTTATGGGGTCAAAACTTGATCTAGAGGTCCAATTCCTAATTGTCCTCCTGGAGTTTCATCGGTTTCTTCAGTCCTTCTTGGGCTCCTCAGGCTGATGTGATTAATGTTGAGTTTTGTCAGTCTATTCATATGTTGGCACAGATGGTAGCTTCTCAGGCTGAGCGTGGTACTTCTGTTACTCCATCTTCTAAGGCCACAAAGGTTCACCAGTTTATGAGGTTAAATCCTCCAATATTTACTAGTATTGAGGTAGAGGAGAATCCTCAAGGTTTTTTGGATGAGATAGAAAATATCTTCCGTGCTATGCATGCCACAAATATGAAGGGCATGGATTTTGCTGCCTATAAGCTAAAGATATGGTGTACTAGTGGTACGAGGAAGGGGATCAGTCAAGGGATGATGATGTTGAGTCATTTTTGTGGAAAGATTTTTCTAACACTTTTTTGGACCATTTATTTCCTCAGAAGTTAAGAAAGGCAAAAGCAGGAGAGTTTGTTAATCTAAATCAAGGTAAGCTGTTAGTCAAGGGGTACATCTTGAGGTTTCACGAGTTATCGTACTATGCTCCGGAGTTGGTTTCTAGCATGAGGGCTAGAATGAGGAAGTTTGCTTCTGATTTGTCAAGAGACTTGATTTTTTAGGTAAGGCTGCCTTGTTGAACAAGTACATGGATATCTTTAGATTGGTTGTGTATAAGCAGTAGGTTGAGTAATAAAAGAAGAAGTAGGCTAATATAGGGAAAAATCAAGGCAAGAAGTATAGATTCTCTAATCTGGGTGGTGGCCAATAGTAGAGCGGCAGGGATGTAAAAAGTGGCCCAAGAAGAATTGGGGCAATTATAGGTCTTACTCAACGGATAGTGCTCCTTACCCAAAGTCATTGGGTGATAGGCATTTCATGGTTATGGAAACTTTAAGACACAGGGTGCCCAATCTCAAGCTAGTGGGGGCCAGTCAGCTCTATCATATCCTCTCTGTAGATTTTATGGTCATTTGCATCGGGTTTTCTGTGATGAGGGAAGGGATAGGTGCTTCAACTGTGGTCAGGTAGGGCATATTCTTAGAAAATATCTTGTTGGTAAGGTTTCTTCTGGGTAAACAAAGTTCCTGTTGCCTCTTCTTCTACTTCGGTACCAAAGGGTGCACCATCTAGTTTTGGTACTAGTCAGAACCATCTTTATTTTCTCACTACCTGGAAAGAATCAAAGGCATCACCTGATGTTGTTATTAGTATATTGAAACTCTTTTCCCATGATGTGTATTATTTTTTTGATCCAGGGTCCACACTTTCTTATGTAACCCTATTTGTGGCTATGTATTTTGGTTTTGGTTTCGAATGTATTTTAGATTCTTTTTCTGTTTCTAACCCAGTGGGTGACTCTGTAGTGGCTAAAAGTGTCTATAAGTGTGGTATCTGTGGGTGGTCGGGAGACTCTAGTGGATCTGTTTAAATTAGATATGGTTGATTTTGATATCATATTGGGGATGAATTGGTTGCACTCGTGCTATGCTTCATTAAATTATCAAATCTATAAGGTCATTTTTAAATTCCCTAATGAGTTGGTCATTGAATGGGAGAGTGGTTCCCTAGATCCTAAGGAGAAGTTTGCATCGTATGTTAGAGCTTAGAAATTAATCTCCAAGAGGTGTCTCTACCATTTGGTTCGGGTTAAGGATTCCAACTTGGAGGGTCTTCTTTGCATTTCATTGCAGTGGTGAATGAATTTCTTATGGTCCCCCTGATGACCTTCCTGGTGTCCCTCCTGATAGGGAGATTATGTTTGGGATTGATCTTGTTTTGGACACTTGTTAGATTTTTATTCCCCCATACAGAATGGCTTTGGTTGAGTTGAAGGAGTTTAAGGATCAATTAAGAATCTTTTAGATAAAGGTTTCATCCGTCCTAGTATGTCCCTATGGGGTACATCGATGTTATTAGTGAGTAAAAAGGATGGGTCTCTTTGGATGTGCATTGACTATCGGTAGTTGAATAAGGTCATGGTAAAGAATAAGTACCTTCTTCTAAGGATAGATAATTTGTTTGATCAGTTTCAGGGTGATAAGTTTTTCTCCAAAATTGACCTTCGACCTGGGTATCATCAGTTAAAGATTAGGGAGGTGGATATCCCTAATACTGCTTTTCAAATTTGGTATGGCCATTTTGAGTTTCTGGTTATGTCTTTTTGGTTTGACCAATGCCCCAACGGCATTCATGGACTTGATGAACTGAGTTTTCATCAGTTTATAGATTTGTTCGTCATTGTGTTTGTAGATGAATCCTGGTGTACTCAAAGATTTAGATGGATTATGCTAATCACCTCCATATAGTGTTATAGACCCTGAAAGAGAAGCACTTGTATGCCATATTCTAGAAATGTGAGTTCTGGTTTAATGTTGTCACTTTTTTGTGTCATATCATTTCTAGTGAAGGGATCATGGTGGATTCGCAAAAAGTTGCAATGGTTAAAAAGTAGCTAGACCTACGACTCCAACTGATATTCGAAGCTTCTTAGATTTAGTTAGTTATTATAGAAAGCTTGTGGAAAGTTTTTCTTCTATAGCTGCCCATTGACTAAGTTGACTCCAAAGAAGGTGAACTTCTTGTAGTCTGATGCTTATGAGGGTAGTTTCAAAGAGCTGGGGGATAAGCTAACTTTGGCTCTAGTCTTAACTTTACCTAAAGGAACTGATGGGTTCATCGTCTACTATGATGCATCCTGTGTGGGGCTTGGTTGCATTTTGATGAAGCATGGTAAGGTGATAGCTTATGCCTCTAGATAGTTGAAGGTGCATAAGAGGAATTATCTGACTCATGACTTGGAATTGTTAGTTGTAGTGTTCGTACTGAAAATATGGCAGCACTATTTGTATGGATTGCATATGGATATCTTTTTCGATCATAAGAGCCTGCAATATGTGTTTACTCAGAAAGATCTTAACCTCAGGCAAAGGAAATGGCTTGAGCTGCTCAAAGATTACAACATTAGTCTTCACTGTTATCTAGGTAAAGTTAATGTGGTTGTCGATGATCTTAGCAGGTTGTCCATGGGGAGTCATGCTTATGTGGACAAGGAGAAGCGAGATTTAATAAAGGATATTCACCATTTGGCTAACCTTGGAGTTCATCTCTCGGACTCCGAGAATGGTGGTGTGTTGTTTTAGAAAGTAGCACAATCATCTCTTAGTGCTGAAATCAAGGAGAAGTAGATGTTAGATCCTTTCTTGATGGGGATCAAGGGCAATGTTAGTGGGCAGAAGGTGATTGCCTTCGAAGTTAGTGGAGATGGTACCTTGTGGTACCAAGGAAGATTATGTGTTCCCGATGTAGATGATTTGTGAGAAAGGATCTTGGCTGAGGTGCATGAGTTATGCTATGTTGCTCATCCTGGTTCGATGAAAATGTATCATGACCTTAAGGAGATGTATAAAGGAACAATATAAAGCGGGATGTGGCTAATTTTTTAGCTAAGTGCATGGTGTGACAACAAGTGAAAGTTGAGCACATAAGTCCCGGAGGATTTATCAAGAAATTGAGTTGCCAGAGTGGAAATAGGAAGTGATCAACATGGATTTCGTTACTGGTCTTTCTCGATCTCAAAATCAATTTGATTTAGTTTGGGTCATCATGGATAAGATTACAATGTTTACTCACTTTTTCCAATAAGGACTAACTTCTCGGTTGAGGACTATGCGAGGCTGTACCTCTAAGGGATTGTAAAGTTGCATAGGGTACCTATTTCTATCATCTCAGATCATAGTACGCAGTTTTCATCTCACTTTTAGTGGTCATTTTAGAAAGGGTTGGGGACTAAGGTGATTTTGAGTGCTGCTTTCCACCCGCAGTCAGATGGGTAAGCAAAAAGGACTATTCAGATATTGAAGGACATGCTTCATGCTTGTGTAATTGACTATGGTGGTAGTTGGGTTAAGCATTTGCCTCTTATAGAGTTTGCATATAATAATAGCTACCATTCTAGTATTGGGATGGCTCCGTTTGAGGCCTTGTATGGTAGGATGTATAGGTCTCCTATTGGGTGGTTCAAGGTTAGTGAGGCAAAGAAGTTTAGCTCAAATTTGGTTCACCAAGCTATGGAGAAGGTGAAGGTGATTCAGGATAGTCTTAAAGCGGCCCAAAGTCACCAAAAGTCCTATGCGGATGTGAGGCGTAGGAAGTTAGAGTTAGAGGTTGGAGATAGGATGTTACTAAAGGTGTCCTCTATGAAGGGAGTGATGCGGTTTAGGAAGAAGGGGAAGCTCAGTCGCCGGTATATTGGTATGTACTTGATTTTGAGAAGGATTGGTAATGTTGCGTATGAGATGGAGTTGCCTTCTAGTTTGAGCTCCATTCACCCGGTATTCCATGTTTCTATGTTGAGGAAATGTGTGGGTGATCCATCGTAGATTGTAACTATCAAGGATATTGATATTTCGGATTCCTTATCTTATGAGGAGGTCCCTGTTGAAATCTAGAATTGGCAGGTTCATCGGCTGCGGACCATGGACATAGCTTCGGTAAAGGTTCAATAGAGGAACCACAAGGTTGAAGAAGCTACTTGGGAAGCGGAAGAGGACATGAAGTCTAAGTATCTATTCTTGTTTTTTGCTTTGAAAATTCGTGTGTAAGGTATGTGTTGATCTTTCCATCTTTGTTTTCCAACTTTGTTAAAGGAAAGATTAATTTCCTAGGTATCTTTATTTTCTAACTTAGTCAAAGGTAAGAGTGGATCGTGAATTCCTTGGTAATCTATTTTCTGTCATAAAGGTAAGAGTAGAGGCATGTGGGGTCCAAATAATGCTTGTACTTCCTTGCTCCATCATTCGAGGACAAATGATTCAAGTGGGGGAGAATTAAAACACCATAGGTTTTGGCCTTTGGAAATTTCCTGAGTTTTGAACTCACTATCCTTGTAACGACTCACCATATGAGTCTATGGTGTGAGTATGGTTCTAGGTACCCTAATCGTATGTTGGTCAGTGTGTTAATGGACAAGTTTTATCCTAATTATGAGAGAGTCCATACGAGTCGTATGGACTTGTGACGAGAAGGTAGGGTCTAATCGTAAGTTGACCAGTGTTTTGCTTTTGTTGTTCTGCTTAGGATATGACTTGGGGGTACTAGTCATATGACATGGTGATGGGTTGGGCAAGGGATTCGTATTTTGGACGGAATGTGGCGTCCAACTTTTTCACCTAGTGATGACTTGAGGGTACCACTCGTATGCTGTGGTGACGAGTTGGAGGGTCCACTCGTACCTATCTGCGAGTTTTCTACAGTTTTAAGTTGGGGGTATTCTGAGCATTTCACCTCTTAATTCCTTTTGACCCCACGACATAAAACATCTTTTGGGACTTCATTAACCTATTAATCTCAATCAAACATTCTTAAAAATCTCTTAAAATCTTTCTCAATCTCTTGGTTCAAGAAAAGGCTAGGGTTTCTTCAAGGCAATCAATTAAGGCTTTAAAGGGTGATTTCTTTTTGTCTTCCTTGATGTCTAAGGCATTTTACTCCTCCCTCATTGTTAGTCAACTAAAAGTATGTTTTAATAAAAAAATTTTATGGTATTATTGTGGTATTGTTTTGGTTTTGGAATAGATATTGGGGGTTTTGGTGTTTATGGTTGGATAATGTTTTCTCATGTGGTCTTATGGTTTTTCATGTTGTAATTATGTTTTGAACATGTGGTTACATGAGAATGGTCAATTTATCCTTGATTTTTGGTTTTGGTTTAAATGCTAATGAGAATGATTTAATCACATAGTTTGACAAATCCTGAAACCTTTGCATTGCATAAATGATAATGGAACTTGAATTGGTATGGTTGATTTTAAATGTCCTAGAAAGGCCTTGATGGCCATGGTTTTGGTTTAATTGGAAATCTTGTAGGGTACATGGGAATCCCCTAAATGTTGGCTAGTGACATTGCTTGCAAGCTATAGTGGGTATGACAATACCATTTCATAATGCCTTGATATGGACTCCTTGAATTGGTGGTTTAGTTATGTGCTAAATGTTTTAATTGGGCAATAATGGCGGGTTGTGATAGCTAACCATGAAGGTGTGAGTCCGATGGACAGACACTGGAAACTCATGTTTACCGATACGAGTGTTGGTCTTGATGACCATATTCTTGTGGGGTACACGGGAATCCCCCAAGTTTATATTTGTATATATGTATCATGGAGGGCGAAGAGTACATGGGAATCCCTGGCCCCTATGATATCTCAGATTCGTGCAGCTACACGTACTGGAGCCTGTTCAGGGGTAACTCTGAACCCACATAGCCCGTGGGTGAATTATGACAGAAAAGCTACGCAGCCTAGGTAAATGTTTTAAATGCATGCTAAACCCGATTCCCTTTCCCGACACGATATATATATGTATGTATATGATTACATATGGTTATTTACTTTGGTTTGAATTACTGACATTATTTTACTTATCATTGAGTAAATACTAGTGTTCATTCCGCTAACTATCTCCGGGCAGTGTATCCCCACGCGATGCAGGAACCGACCATACCATTATTCCTACTGCTCAGTGTCTTGGATTCGGGGACAGCTTTGAGTCAAACTGAAGTGGTGAACTTCCATACTTCGAAAGACTCCATTGCATGCTATGAACTTCTCTTATTTTGTTATTTCCTTGGTTTGGCTTTGGCTATGATCGAGGGCATGTCTCGATCGGATGTTATTGATTCTGAATAGAGCCTTTATCAGACGACTATGGGCATTGGCGGTGTCAGTATTGGTGTCAGCCTTGGTATTGATATTGACATTAGGGTTGACAAGGTTGGATATTAGGGGCGGTCTTCGGTCCCGGTCGAACTTGAGATGCCCGACACAGCTAGACCCTGGTTCGGGTTGTGTCAAATCGCGATCGCAGTACCCTGACTGCTGCCCCTATCGCGATCGCGGCACCATTTCGCGATCGCAGGTGCACCAAATATCTGGGGCACCAGCTGGGCATTTTGGATCATTCCGAGTCCCCGCGGGCCTCCACAAAATTCATCCCAAATCCCGTGAATGCAAACGTACTATGCTATCCTATCAAATTCAACACTCCGAACTTAATGATAATATCAGATTTTTGAAAAGACATCATTTTCACAATGTTGATCCCCAAAACCCATCACACAACTTTCCAAATCAAGAGCCGAAATGAGATTTAAAAACCATAAAACCCCACCAACCATGTAACTATCCTAAAATCAATGTTCCGGATCTACTAATGTAGTTCGTTTTCCTATCCGTCGCATGGATCAAAAGATATCAATTGAAATCAAATATAAGGCTCTCGAAGCTACCAAAAACCACAAATGGCACCAAAAAAACATTGGGAACTATGTCAATCAACCCCACACCCCAAAAATACCACAATGCAATTAGGGAGAGGGGTAAAATAGTCAAATCACACAAAAACACATATTTCACATATTTTATCAAAGTGCAGGTTGTTACAACGACATAATCGTATATGCAGCTATGATAACTGAAAATGTAGTATGTCCATCTATTTAGGAGCTAGTTTTATTGGGCATATTGAGAATGCAACACATCGAGCAGCTTTTGCCAGCATGAACCGCTCATTTTCTGTCAATGGCCTTTCAATGACCTTCATAATATTTGCATCCTGATTCATATTAGATAGAAAAAATTGTCATTCATTGTTCAACATTACATATCAAGAAACAACAATCCACAGAGAAATAAACTGATGACGGGAAAGAAAAAGAGACATACTCTAGAATCTAGATCATTAGTAAAACAGGAGGTCATATTATTTTTATGCTAATCTAGAAAGGATACTGATAAGAAATTGTATTCATATGTTAAGATGGGAATTACAAGTTTTACTGTTAAAGATTGTCATTCCCGATCCTTTATAAGGAATGATACAAAAGTTAACTAACCTTCTTTTGTTGTTGAATGGAAGGCCTGACACCAGCAACATCACCAACAAGAATTACATTATTGAGATTTCCCCTTTCATCTCTTTCAGTTGGTGAAGTGGTTGAGTGCCTCCAGTTTCCACTAATTATGTACTTATAAAGGTACCTGATAAACAAAGATATGACTTCATATGCAGCAAAATTTACCTAAGATTAAAAACAGGAATCAAAATAAATGTTGACAAAGGTACAACTTTAAGGAGGAAAAAGAAGCAAAAGGGTGAGCTTAAGATTTGGAAAGGTTGAGGGGGAAAAGACAGTTCTGTTGGATAAATGAAACCATGTAACGCAGATTCAAACTTACAAGAATAGCTTATGGGAAGCAGGACTAAAAAATTAAAGTGGAGCGTCATTTTAGTGACAAAAAGAATGAAACTCAAATTAAAGTCACTTGTTTCATAAAGAAAAAAAAAAAGCAAAGAAGAAAAGTGCAGTGATACTGATTTGCATGTAACTTGACAATGAAACTTCATTACTTCAGGTTCAGCTTCCCTAAAAAACTAATATTTGAGAATTTCAGGAATTAGTATATCAGTTCTCTCCTCTTTACAGAATCTTGATTAAATCATTCTATGGTGTCTTCATTGCAAGAACTGCCAAAACAAGTTTGGATCTCTCAAGAGTAAGAAATGTGAACTAGTACTCGATTTAATGAAATTCTGCAATAATGCAGAAAAAGATAAGGATGACATCAAAAGGCATGATTTTGAGTTGCAATTTGGCGATACAGCAAACTGAATCATTTAAAAAAAGGATAGTATGAGAAAGATTGAATTAAACACTCCGCACTTAAGCAGGAAATCATTATAAAAGCTTGACAATTGCAAAGACTTCTATGGCTGACAGGAAGAGGCAAAACTTACTTTCCCCGTGAAAGTCTAACTTCAGCCTCAAATCTTGGACCACCTTTGTGGACTGCCTTAATTGGTTCTTTCCAGTTACCTGTAAAATCTCCAATCAAGTACACATCCTCTCCCTGTTCAAAGAAGTCATCAAAGAAATAAATAAATACCCCAATTTAAAACACATGAAAGCGGACAACAACGTAACACTGACTATGCAACATTCTTTCCAAGAATCAATTTTGACCATTGAGGAAAGAGGTCAAGAAAAGAGTGCAACATATCATCCGGGTTCAGTTTCACTTCTGATTTTCTTATTAATTCCAACATCTGAGAGTGAGGACATCACCAACAAACACGGGAGATGATAAAATTGATTACCTCGTGCCCATTCCAAACAAATGTTACAGCATGTGTTGCAGGCCCATCATGTGCACCAGTTTCCACCATAGCTATGAGATCCCATGTTGCCCAGGCAATGGCTGGTCTGCCACCAATATGTTTGGATAAGGTAAAGTGAGAATGTTAATTGAACATGGCATTCTTTTTTATTAGCAATAAAAACTCATTTTTTGTATTTTGTGACTAGACTATAGGAAAGGATAAACAAACAAGAGATAAGCTAGGGATCATGAATGAGATCTAAATAAGATGTTAAGGCTACATATGCAAAATGATAACAACAAACTTTCCATAATTAATATTTGGTATACATCATTATACACAAGATGCCTTCCAACACTAACCTGCTCGTGTTTGTACTAATACCCATGTTTCACCATTTAAGAATCCAAAGAAATGCAAGTAGAAATTTTAAAATTATGCCCACAAACAGCTTTAGGGTAAGGAAAATGAAGCACTTGGCTTAGGCACCCAAATATTAAAGGCCCCCAAAATATCAAATATAGTATTATTATATATGACAAATAATTTATATATTTATTAGTAAAAGATGTCAAATTTTAATATTTTTAAAAAATTTAAAAGGTTGCACGATTAAGTGAGAAAATTACGATAAATCTTCTCTAAGTAAATTAGGTAGTACATTTACGTTTGTGTCAATTCTATATTTTTCTTCCTTAGTGTATAGTTTTTCTCTTTTCATGTTTATGACGATTTTACTTTCTTATTCAACTTAGTTTCTCTGGATTAGCTATTTTTTTGTTGATAAAGAAATGGACCTTGGGCCTAACTCAACCTCAAAAGCTAGCTCATGAAGAGAGGATTGCCCAAGACCATATAAGGAGATCAAGGACCCTTTAACCCACCGATGTGGGACTCCAACACCCCGCGCACCCAGGTCAGGGCTGAACAACTGGAGCATGGACAATATAAGACGGGGGGCCCAACATCGAAAATAATGAACTGAGTGGGCCTGGCTTTGATACCATGATAAAGAAATGGACCTTGGGCCTAACTCAACCTCCAAAACTAGCTCATGAAGGGAGGATTGCCCAAGACCATATAAGAAGACCAAAGACCCTTTAACCCACTGATGTAGGACTCCAATCGGTGAGAATGAAGGGCTGCTTGATTATCACACACAAGTTCCATCTTACCGGTTTCTCCAAATTTTAATTCTCTCAGCAACTGTTTGATCCAAACTAGCTCACAAGTTGCTACAGTCATTGCTCGATATTCTGCTTCTGCACTAGATCGAGCAACCACACTTTGTTTCTTACTCTTCCAAGACACCACATTACCTCCTACTAAAACACAATATCCGGAGGTAGAACGTCTATCAGAAGGTGATCCTGCCCAATCAGCATCTGGGTATCCAATGATATGCTTGTGACCTCGATCCTCAAAGAATAGTCCTTTACCAGGAGCTGACTTTATATATTGCAGAATACGAACAATAGCATCCCAATGACTATCACAGGGGAAGTCATAAACTGACTTACAACACTCACAGGAAAGAATATGTCAGGTCTAGTCACGGTGAGATAATTCAACTTTCCAACCAACCACCTATTATACCTTTCAGGATCACTGAGTGGCTCCCCTGTCCTGATAGAAGTTTGGCATTTGGATCTATAGGAGTGTCAATGGGTCTACATCCCATCATTCCCGTCTCCTCAAGAATGTCTAAGGCATACTTGCATTGAGAAATAACAATACCTGATCTGGACTGAGCAACCTCAATACCTAGAAAATATTTCAGTCTGCCGAGGTCTTTGGTCTGAAAATGTTGAAAGAGATGTTGCTTCAATTTAGCGATACCATCTTCATCATTGTCGGTGATAACAATATCATCAACATAAACCAACAGATAAATACACAAATTTGGTTGAGAATGTCGATAAAACACTGAGTGGTCAGCTTCACTACGAATCATGCCAAACTGCTGAATTACTGTGCTGAATTTTCTAAACCAAGCTCGAGGAGACTGTTTCAGACCATAGAGTGACCTACGCAATCGACATACAAGGCTACTAGACTCCCCCTGAGCAACAAAACCAGGTGGTTGCTCCATATAGACTTCTTCCTCAAGATCACCATGCAGAAAAGGGCATCAACTTGGAATCAATAAATTGCCATAAGAGACTACATAGTTGAGCGTCAACTTTCTCCCATTGCTGTTTAGCTTTCGCATCTTCCGTGCTAGACTTTCCCTTTTCATCTACCACACTAGCCTTGCTCGTTAAATGATCTTGGACACCTTGACCTTTGCACCACAACTCAACCGAGGAAGCCATGCTAAATAATTTGAACTTCCCATTAAAGGTTCGGAAGTGATCATAGGACTTGAACTTCCAATTGGGATATTTTTGGAGACAAAAATATCATGCCCAAAAGACATCTTGGTAATTTGACTTTAAAACTCCCCAAAACCAGTTGCTAGAAACGGAAAAAAGTTACCAAAATTATGAAGTTGCCGGATTTTAAGTTCCGGCGATCAGAATCTCCAAACACTTGATGGAATCTAGCAAAATTATTTGGTTGGAGTTGGAATAGACCGGCGACCCCAACAGAAAAAAGAAAAACTGAAAAATTCTACAGAGACGTGCTCACGCGCCGGTGCGTGAAGTAGATCTCGCCGGAATTTTGGGATTCCGGCTGGCGCGTGGGGGCGCGTGGATGGTTCTTTTCTGGTGATTTTGGTCGGGTTTTTGTCGCCTAATCGTTCCGATCCTATTGGTGTTGTATTGTTCATACAACCCACAAAATTAAATATGACGCAAATCAGTCACCGAAATTGGCTTGACTGAGGGTTTTTTTTTTTCTGATGTTCCTCATCAACTCTCTGATACCATGTGAGAATTGAAAAATATTATTGAATGATGTGTTGACATAATTACATCAAGATCCTATTTATAGACACTATAGTACAATCCTTTTTCAAGTAGGATTTTGTATATACTATTCCTATTTCTACACAAATTCGAACATTTGTCATATTAGACTGTTCCATACATCAGAAAGCAAGTTCTTTTGTGTGTATACACCCAAGGCAAGTGTCGCAAAAGGTTTGAAACTCGGAGCATAATGAGCTCGCCCGTTTACCTTTTTCCACTTAAATAGCATAATTTTATATAAGGAAGAGTTTGAAACCATGATGTGCATCTAACATAAACATCACGCACTGTGCACTCACTACTAGATTAAAGCCATGTGGGCTTCTTTTGTATCTCATTATCATATGGATTTTATGAGAAGAGTTTAATGGTCTTTTAATATATTTTCACTTTAGGCTACCCCCCCCCCCCCCTGATTATTCCCTTGGTAACGTGATACACATGCAAGTGCTTATCCAGTCAAGGCCTCCCCAAAAGGAAAGAATGGAACTGAAGAAATATGAGAGTTGGGAGAAGAACCTGTCAGGCTTGCATGAATGCAACCCAGTGACAAAATTATAGGCTGCATGAAGGGAAGTATCTGTCATCCAATGAAGGTAAGCTATTACACAAGCAGGGGATCTATCAAAACCAGTTGTACAAGTGACATAGACTCTGTGGTTTTTCTTTAATAGCCGTAGAAGAAGACCAACACAGAAAGGAAGTTTCTTTCTCATGTCAAATGAATCTCCTTCCCTGCAAACAAAATTATATGCAGAAGGATTATGTAGCAAAACCAAAGTAATGGAATAAGGTTAAGCTCTGTAATTGTAATCTCAATATGCAAAGAAGATTTTGATCAAGGATATAGGCAAATGCTAGAACTTCTGAAGAGCTAACGGTGCATTTATACAGGCATTGCCATCAAATTTCCAGTACAATAAAAAGATAGACTTCTTTTTAAAGAAGTAAGAAGATAAGAGAGCCCAGGGGGTATGCTAAGGTATGGAAGTATAAAATAGACTGTTAGTTCATTGATGAAACTTTCGATTCAAAAAGTATACCTTTTCATTACCTTATGGGATAGTTGATCATAAGGATATTAAACCTTTGGCATGATTCATTGATTATGTTGGAACTAATTCCCCAATTTTCAGCCTCGATCCCACTCTGAAAATTCAGCACAGCAGTGATCCCCTGATGCAAATATTCATTGGGTAAGTTGTAAGTAAATGGACAAGAAATAATTATCCTTATGCAGATATCTGGGTTAGTGTAAGTAAATGAGCAAGAAAGAAGTAATTCTGCAAAGGAACACCTGCATAATGGTAAGATCGGTGGGCACAAATGTGTCTCCACACTATTTAATATAAGAACTAGAGATGTTCTTGTCACATCCATCAGCATTCTAGTTTCCACAGTTTTTGCTTGTCATTTATTATTGATTTCAGAATCAAGTACGCGTGTCCCTATTTGCATAATTGAATCCACTTTTATCAGTTTAATATGGCCTTGGTCTACATCAAGAAGCAGTCTTCATGCGGCAACTTAAATGTGGGACAACTATACATATTCTTGAAAACCACAACTGCAGGTCATTATGCAGCTGACTTCACCGTCTAAAACCATTGATGTACTCTGGTTATGTATATACTCATTTGTTTCTTTTTGACCTTCCTTTGAGGGTTTGTTAAAGATAGTCATGATACTCTCAGTTCTACCAGATGGTGTGCAAACCAAAATTCTATATAAACTGGAACATTTAGAGACGTACGAGACATGATTCTCAGTATATCAGTTGTATATACTTCATGAAATAGAAAGGACAAAAATAAATAATTTTCAACCCACAATTGCATAGCCGCACCACATCTGCACTTCAGGAAATAGAAAGGGAAAAATAAATTATGTTCTGCCTCACCACATCTGATAGCATTTCCACATCAGCTTCCTTTTGTATGCACGATCCCACATATATTTGCTCTGTAATCTGGCAAAGGATGCAAGCAATGTACTTCAGAACCAGGCAGCAGAAAAGTATCTTCTTGGATATAAAATGTACTAAAGCAGTGGATGAAAATGCTGTTCAGCAAAATTGAAAAGTGTAAACTTCCTGGCGCTGTTCACTTTATGTCAAACAGTTAAAATATTAATCATTTGAGTAAAGAAAGGGTCTGAACAGAAAATTCTGAATGTCACACCTTGCTGTAGCGCATACCAAGATCATGATTGTAATACAGTTCTCCCTTTGAACGGTCCAACGCCTTTACGTATTCTTCAAGTGGGAAATTCCCATGCGCCCATTCAGAATCTCCTATGTCTTTTTCAGAGAATATGTTGATGATTGGGCTAAATGGTAAAGAGGGGGTACCGTTAAGCTTTCTTTGTTGGCTGATTTGATCTCCATCATTCAGAACATTCCATCCATTTAAAGTTAGTAACTTGGGGGAAAATACTATAAATCCGGAGTTCCCACTGCCCTCACAAGACGTTTGCAAGTTGGAGGCAAGTAAATTTTTGTTCCATGTAGCAACAGGAACACGACCTCTATTATATAGAATATCAATATCATTCATAAGATAAAGCTGGTGGATAGGAAATGGGAAAAATGGTCTCTCAAGAACCAGGCTACAAGGCCCTGAGTTCTCTTTCATCATCTTCCTGCAGAAACCACAGTAAAATACAGTACACTTATTGAAACATCCCACTACTTCAGTCACATATGCACTGTTAGCTTTTAGTTATAGCTTATAATTTTCACGTTTCATACTCTGTATCGCCGAAGTCTTTGATCTCAATAAGCCCCCCGCCCGAAGAATCACTCGCCTTTTTCAATGTATCACCAACCATTATTATTCTTGATTTCTCAGCATTTCCCTGCAAATTACACTTCCACAAACTAAGACATGCCTTCATAAGGATGAATTCAAAAGAAGAAGCGAAAATATTGGTAGATCCAAGATTTACAGTGACATAGACAAACAGTCATTTTAATGCAAATGTATACATGGTATAAAGGGCGAAGATATTTGAGAAAATTACACTAACTAGAGAGTAGGAAGCTTGTCTAAGCAAGCTCCACTGAACAGAGAAGAAGAAGAAGAAAACTGTATTTAGTAACTGTCACGTTACATTGCATTGTTCCGGCTAGGCATCTATATATAGACGAATGTACAACTTCTAGAATCATCTAGAAGCTTCACAACTCAGCTACACAACACTCTCAGCTGCCGGCTCACCACATGGCTAATTGAGTAACTAACTAACTAACTCAAATACATAGTAAGTCAATGTAATAGTAAAATTAGAAAAAATGATCACAGTATCTAAACTAATTGTTTTACTGAACTTTCTGTAAAGAATCGATCTTGGGTTTAACTCAACCTCAAAAGAAAGTTCAAGAGATGAGGATTGTCCATGTCCATATAAGCAAACTACCAGTCCATCCCCAACCAATGTGGGACTTTTACCCACTCTAACACCCCCTTCACGCCCAGGGCCCAACTAACGCGTGGATTGGGAGGCCAAACAAGGATGGATCTGGCTCTGATACCATGTAAAGAATGGATCTTGGGCCTAACTCAACCTCAAGAGGTTGCGATTGCCCAAGTTTATATAAGCAAACTACTAGTTCATCCCCAACCAATGTGGGACTTTTACCCACTCTAACACTTTGCAATACTCTCCCTCAAGCTGAAGGGTGCAAGATGTTAAGCTCATCAAGCTTGCTTAACAGTTTAGAGTGTTGATCATGACCCAGACTTTTATTCAACATATAAGCTACTTGGTGTTGTAAAGAGACATACAAAGTCTGCACCAAACCTTTCTTGACTTTGTCCCTGATAAAGTGGCCATCATTTTCTATATGCTTTGTTCCCTTATGAAAGATAGGATTGGCAACTAGTTATATGGTTGACTTGCTTTCACTGAACAATGATATAGGTTTATGAACAAACACATTACCTCTGCAAACAAGTCTTCTATCTAAGTAAGTTCTGCTTCAGCTGAAGTCATGCTTCTATACTCAGCTTCACCTGAACTTCTAGACATGTGTGTTGTTTCGTGGACTTCCAAGATATTAAAGAACCACCAAATTGCAACACATATCCAGTAACAGACCTTCTTGTATTAGGACAAGCAGTCCAATCTAAGTCACACCAACAAACTAAATCTGTATTGATTTGATTCTTCAACCAGATGCCCTGACCTACTGATCTTGTAAAGTGTCTGACCACCCTATATGCAACTTCCAGATGAGATCTCTTAGACATTTGCATAAACTGGTTCAATGTCTAAACAGCATAGCTAATATCAGGTCTAGTTATGGTAGCATACATAAGTTTTTCAACTAACCTTTGATAATAAGTTGCATCCTTCAAAATTGCATCACCAGCACAACTTGTGGCTTCATCATATTCCACTGATGTCAACTTAGCATTGGATTCTAGTGCTGTAGATGTTGTCTTTGCACCAGCTAGACCAGTTTTTGAAATTAACTCCAGAAGATATTTCCTTTGATTCAAAATAACTCCTTGTCATGACCTCAAAACTTCAATTCCCAAAAACTATTTAAGCTCCCCAAGATTTTGAGCTTAAATTGCTTGTGTAATACTTGTTTAGCCTTGATTATCTTCAGTAATGAGTAGATTATCCACATAGACAAACTATCACCATTCCCTTTGTCTTCTTCCATGTAAATAAAGAGTAGTCATAGGCACTCTTGAGTGAACCCTGCAGTTATGAGTGCTGAAGTAAGTTTAATGTTCCATCATCTAGAAGCTTCTTTAAGTCCATATAATGACTTAAGCAACCTATAGACTTTATTGTGTCCCTACTGTTGAAAGCCTTCAGGCATTTGCATTTGCACTTTTTCATCCAAATCTCCCTATAGAAAAGCATTGCAGTCATCCATTTGATACAAGCACCATCCTTTTGATACAACAAGAGCAATAACACACCTGACAGTCACCATTTTTGCTACAGGTGAGAATGTGTCATGGTAGTCTAGTTCTTCTTGTTGACTATAACCTTTAGCTACCAGTCTTGTTTGAACCTCTCAACCTCTTCATTTGCTTTATACTTGATCTTTTACACCCACTTTGAGCCAATGACATTCTTACCCGGAGGCAAATCAACTAGCTCCCAACAAGTGCCTAAATCTCCAATTTCATAGCCTGAATCCATCTTTCATCTTTGACAGCTTGACAGAAGAATTGTGGCTCTACCAAGTTTGAAAAGTTACTCACATAGCATTGATAGCTAAGGGTGGTATTATTGTATGACAAGTAATTTGCAATAGGATATCTGGTAACTTTTCTCTTCCATGGTATTGAATAATCCTTCATCCACATAGGTTCCTTAGGTACTTTACGTGTTCTTCTATGAGAAAGAAACTCAGCGCTGTCTATGTATGAAGGCACTAATTCAGTAAGTTGAAAAACTGGTTGATCTGTTGCATCCACTGGTGGAACAAGTGTTGAAGTGCCTTGAGACAGATCTTCTGTATTCAAGGTGTGATCACCATCAAGATTTGCTGAAGCAACTGAATCGGCATCACCGCTATCTTCTGTGTATGATTTGAATGAGTCTATGAATTGATGCTAGCTTCTTTTCACAGCAAAAGGGAAAACCTCTCCTTGAAATATGACATCTTTGTTGACTAACTATAGAGTAGGAAGCTTGTGTTAGCAAGCTCCATTGAACAGAGAAGAAGAAGAAAACTTTATTCAGTAACTATCACATTACATTGCATTGTTCCGGCTAGGCCTCTATATATAGATGAATGTACAGCTCAGCTCAGCTACACTACACTCACAGCTGTCAGCTCACCAAACGACTAATTGAGTAACTAACTAACTCAAATACACAGTAAGTCAATGTAACAGTAAAACTGGAAAAAATGATCACAGTAACTAAACTAAGTGTTTTAAATGATCACAGTAACTAAACTAACTGTTTTACTGAACTTTCCAATAATATTCAAACTTGCTGTGACAGTAGAGACGGATAGTAATCTATTGTAAAATCACAGCTACTAGAATGAAAGGATGTTAATTGCGAAAACTAACCCCTTTTTTAAGAGCATGAACGAAAACTTTCCCATCAACGGAGAGGGCGAAGAGAATACCAAGCGGTTTTTCAAGTGTAACCATATATTCGTTCAAATTCATCTTGAAAGGTGAAACTGAAGATGAAGACATAACAGAAATACGCCGATATTGGAGTCGGTTTACTGCCGAACTAGCTGTGAACTGTCCATTGTTCAAGCACAACTCTACTCCCCAAAATGACGAGAAAATAACACATCTCTGAAACTTCTCGGAAGAAGAAGAAGAGGAGAAGCTTCCAACCAATGAACAGTGGTTGAAAACTCTGCAATTTGGAACTTGCAGTGAACACATTTCTCCGATGATTAGTCAAATTCAAACTATAATGTGATTGATTGACTATATATCAATTCTAGCAAAATGAAATGGCAGTAGAAGTACAATTTTGTGCATAGAGATCGGAGAAGGTTCCAGGGACATGGAAATGGAAATGGAAGAAGCTGACTGTGAGAGATTAGCTAAGTGATGCCGTTGATTGGAGCTAAGAGTCGAGCGGCAGAGGCCATTACGCACATTACCCGCAACGCCACGTGAGACCCTAGAAACCCCACACCCACGTGCCTACCTTTTATACTTGGTCCAACTTTCTCTTTGACGCTATGTACAAATATTAACGAATTTAAATTATATGCGTTAAGATTATTTTATATACAAATATTAATGAATTTAAATTTTATGCAATAAGATTATTTTATACTATTGGATTTGTAATCGTAAGCTAATAATTTGCTTATTAAATTTGGAACTCCTACAGTCTTTTCTGCAGAAGTTTACATTTACAATCAAACAAAACAATTTACAAATAATTTTGCAAACATATTTTTATAAATAACTTAACTTGAAAATCTTACATGGCAGTACATATATCATATTATTAATTATAGAAATAACCTAATTTTTGCATCATTTCATAAATAATATCTATTATTTTACTTTTGTTATTTGTATAACAATTTGTATAATAATTAGTCAAATAAATAACATAAATAATTAATTAATAAAATAGTTGATTAAATAAAAATGTATTAAACCAAAACACCATAAATATATAATCTTTATTATGAAGCCAAATTCTTTCTCTTACATTCAATGTGGAGTATTAAAATGATTAATTAAAGAAAGTTACATTAACTTTTCTTGATATATCATTAATTATAGAAATAGCCTAATTGTTGCATTATTTCATAAATAACATCTTTTATTTCACTTTTTTCATTTACATAAAAATTTATATAATATTAACTAATCAAATAAATAACATAATTAATACAATGGTTGATTAAAGAAAATTGCATTAAACTAGAAAACCATAAATATATAACCTTTATTATGAAGCCAAATTCTTTCTCTTATATTCAATGCGGAGTATTAAAATGATTAATTAAAGAAAGTTATATTAACTCTTCTTTTCCCCCTCTCCCTCATAATTTTTTATACTTTTTTTCAATATTATTTTTATCCTTTATTAACTTTTTTTTTCTCTCTCTCATAATTTTTATACTTTTCATCAATATTATTTTTATCCTGGCAGCTTTTAAAAAATATTTTAAATATATTATATTGTGATTAGTATATATATATATATATATATATATATATATATATATATAAATTGTATACGTAATAACTATAATTGATATAATCAAAGTTTGGCTAAAATCAACAAAGTATATCTTATTTACGTAATGTTCTCTAATAAATTTGTAATTGTAAAAAGCAATTGCGGCCCAATTATAGTTATGGCCCAATCGTGGTCATAGACATGATCGAAGGTAAGACTCTAAGAATGATAATCACCTTTTACCAAATAATACCCTTCACCATCAATAATGAGAAAAGAATGATGAAAAATATGAAGCAACACAAAAAAAAAAATTAAAAAATAAATGTCACAAATTTATATGAAAGGAGCATAAGGCATGTGTCATGAGTTTTATCAAGCCTCCCTAAGGAAGACCAAAAGGAACGTTGAAGGAAATTTAATTTTTGAAGATAATGTTAACTTCATGCATTTAGATGTAGTTACTTGTAACGACCCATTCTGTCGTTACTGAAAATATTTGTAGTAAAGAAATAAGAATCTCATTCGTCATACGTGTTAGGATCAATTCTTTAATATATGAGTATATTAGATACGGATTAAGGTCATACAATACCCTTTAACACAAAGTTAAGTTGGATGTATCCTTACCGATTTAGTTTCGGGCTAAGTTTAAAATAGGAACAATTTTAAACGAGCACTCCTCCTAGAATAAAAGGAGTTATTGGTCCAATATACACCAAATTAAAGATCTCTAAATCTTTTTTTCAAGACAACTGGTCGTTCATTAATTCATTTTATGAGTAAAATATTATGATCATTTTACTGAACATTATTCGCGCAAAAAAGTTGACGCCACTATAGAGGGATCAGGCTACTATATCGGAAATTTTCTACCATACTGGGATGACAACATTATATAAATTTTTTTTAAAGGGTTTCAATTTCAGAACTCAAAATTATCGTTTTTTGCTCCTAGAGAGGTGATTTTTTTAATCTTCCACCAACTTCTTCCTTTAAGGTATATTTTTCTATCAATCTAACACTCGTTTGATTCTAAAATCCTTAGAATAATATTAAATTAACTATGATGGTGGAAGAAAGTAATCTAGGTGGATTTTTTGATTTAAAGTGAATTAATAGGTTGAAATATTGTAATGACCCTTCAGGTTATTTCTGTATTTTTTTCTTATTTTCGCCGTTTAGAGCTTTCCTATAGTCTCCCCAAGTCATTTATGACTTTCAAGAATAGATAGTTCAGTTATCAGACAGTTCGTTTATTTTTTAGAGTCAATTTTATGTTTTGAAGCCTTTGTTGGTTCAAATTGGATATCAAGCAAAAAATTTAGTTAAACGACCTCGTATACCAATTCTAACAATTCCAACAGCTACGAAAGGTTATGTGGACCCTTGGTTCGGGACTTGAGGCTTCCGGACTCATTTCAAACTATTGACCGAAGGTTAAGAAAAATGGCAAGAGGGTGTGGAACCCACTTTTTATCAAAACGATCTTGGATGGAAATTTCGACTGCACCATTTAGCCCAGAACATCATATTTAATAGGTTAGCATAGTTTGTTTGCACATACAGGATTCTAAATGAATCTCACGGGGTTGTTGGAGACTCAGAAAAATTCCAAGTCTCCAGTCGGTGCCTGATATCTAGTGTGATCACTAAAGTTTCCCTTTAGGCACTTTAGCCGAGGGTATTTTAGTGGCCTGGGTGCTTTAGCGTCCCCAGCTTAGTGTAATGACCCTCCAGGTTATTTTCTTGATTGACATGCATTTCTAGTGTTTTGAGCCTCCCATAGTGGCTACAGGTCATTTATGACTTACCAGAACTGTCGGTTCGGTGATCGAATAGTTCGCTTGAATTTAGGGCTCATTTTTCTGCGTTGGAGCTTTCGTTGTTTAGAATTTGGTCTTAGACCAAACCACCTATTACATGACCTTGAATGAGAATTTTGATAGTGTCATCAACTCTGAAACGTTGATTTTAGGCTACGTAGACTATTAGTATGGGTCCCAAGGCACCCGGGCTCATTTCGACCAATTGGCTGAAAAGTTAAAAAATTAAAAATTGAGTGTGGGACCCACATTTCATCAAAAAAACCTCGAATGGAAATTTTAACTGTGCCATTGAGTCCATAACATTTAATTTGGTATGGTTACATAGTTCATTTGTGCGTATGAGATTCTGGATGGATCTCGAGGGGTTGGCGGAGCTGTCAACTTATGTTGTCACTATCGCGAGCCAAGGGTCGTGATGGTGATACCCTTGGTAGGGTACTAGTGCAATAGAGGTGTGCATGCAGCAATCGTGACCATCCTGTGCAGCCACAATATATGGCAATCACAAGCCCCGAATCATGATCGTAGCACCTGAGTGTCTAGGCTGGGTATAAATAGATCCATATTTTGTAATTTTAGTCATTTCTCATCCGTTTCTTGAGAGTTTAATCTCTAAAGAGTGAGATTAAGTGGTATTGAAGCTTATAGATGACATGGGGAGCTTGGCTATCAATTATTCTGTGATATTCCTTCGAATTCATTGTAATATTCCTTCAATTTTGTTGATAAATTCATAGAAACTAAGGCTTTGAATTCTTTAACTTTACGTGTTGATTTGAGAATTGATTTATTCTCCGTTTGTGCTTAACTTTTTCACACAACTTTCTTGTACTTCGAGGGACCTCGTGATGGATTTAATTTTGGATTCTTTTTGCGGGCCCCGACCCATTCTTGACCTGAAATTTGACTCGACCCATTATATGGAAATATGGGTCTTATTTGACTCTTAATGACGAGTAAATTATGATTTTGATAGCGTAGTGGAATTTTGAGATCGTGAAGTGAAGAAGAATATTTTATGGACGACTTAAGGATTTGCAGTTCGACTTCTAGGTAGGCTTTTGCCTACTCTTCTTCACAAGATGGTGTGCTTTATATATTATATGTTAATGTGAATGTTAAGATTGATTGCGGGTAGAACACCGTGACTTATCCTAGAATATTAAAGTTCAGGGATTAGATGGGTGAATTGACCCGCAAGGTGAAATACTTATTATTCTTGTACAATCATATTACCCTAGGTTGTTAGAAATTAGTTACAGATGAGACTAATGAATCCCTAGAAATGCTTATGTATTACTTGGTGAATTGTGATGGTTTTCCCTGTATTATGATGTTATTATTATGTCGGATATACACTGGGCCTAAGGCCATGATTATGATGTTGTAGCTATTTTCAGATATATTCTTGGGCCAGAGGCCATGTTCATTATATTGATTGGTTACGTTTCGGGAAATATTCTATCCTTATAGAGAAAATAGTTGTAGTTTATCGACATATTGATGTTTATGATTTCATTGTTTGAATACTGGTGATGGCATGCACATATAGATTTGCTATATTCATGATCACTAAATATGATAAATTGTATGATTTTAACTAAAATATGATTTATTACTGTTTTCCAAAATGGGGTTGAAGCCCACTTTTCACCTTAAAAATAAATTTTTCATAATAATAATTGCATCATCTTAGTGAATAACCAGTGTGTAAAAAGATTGGAATTGATGTTTTAAAAATTTAATTGAGACAAATTTTGGTCTATGATTTTGATACAACTATTTACTCCGAGCGTGAGAGATTTCGACCCTTTTTACACTTTAATAATGATTTAGTCCCGAAGCTTACCTCAAGCAATGAATTTATGGATTTACACTTTTTTGAGCCATGACTTAAGTCCATGCACCTATTATATATCTACATACACATCTCTCTGGTATAGGATGAAGAAGGATGATGGTATTGATGATATGAACTTTGAGTAAAGTGTAATGATTGTTGATATTGAGGATATTGATTACATTTATCAGTTCAAGTCTGACTATTGATTATATTTATTGGTTTAAGTTCGACTATTAAGTATATATTTACCGATTTGAGTTCGACTATTGATTATATATTTATCGGTGCAAGTCGTGGTATTGATTATGATACTGATAATATGAGGTTATACACTAGGTTACTTATGGTATTTTGATCGGTTGTGGTATTACAAATTATATTATGCATTTATTCTTACATGTACATCACCTATCACCAGTATGCATCTATATTTATCAGCCTTATGGTGGTTGCATAGCTATGGGTGATAAGTATATTTTATGATATGTTGTATGTTGATTGAACCTTCTAAGCCTAGGATGGTGGAGGTTCGTGAAAGGCTTGGCTAGGTATTATTTGTCTAGAGTAGCTGGTTACTCTCGTTGTCGTTGCTATTGTTATTATTGTTGTTATGATCATTATTATGGCTAGTTTGTGGAAGCTTTTTTAATAATCTATACTGAGATTTAAGGTATGATTCTATCTCTGTTAACTTACAACTATATTATTATCCATTATTATCTCATGATTAGGCGTATGGATTAGAACCCTGAGTATACTAGCACTGATTCTGGTTGTGAGTACGAGGTCTTAAGGTGCCAGTCTGATGATTTAGGTTGTACTTCGAGTTGACCTTATTTATGTACATATGTATATCTATCTATATGTAGCTATGGTATTGTTGTATATCCCTTTCTTCCTTTAATTATTTAGATTGTATATTCATTTCTTGGCCTTGTATACTTAAATATATCTTTTCGCCCTTAATTCTTATATTAGCCGGCAATGTACGATATAGTGTCGAGGTTCTTGAATATGGCTAGAATTGGATAGTTCATTCTTAATACCTTCTTAGCCTTATTAAGTTAGTTCCATGGATATGGATAGAATAGTTTATCCATATTATCTCATTAGCTTTATGATGTAGTTGTTGGATATTTGGGTGTAATTTACATTTCTGCTTATATGTTATGTATATTTGCATTATCTTTGGAGCTCAGTCAGTAGTTTCCTACTGAGTGCTACGTGTTTGGTACATAAACTACACTTCTACAGCATGTAGCTCATAGTACATGTTATCGTCTGTGTTGTATGCAACATACGAAATAGCCATGGTTCACAGACATAGAGTGAGCTCTTGACATTTGGAGTATTACTTTCCTCCCTCTTATGCACTATATTGATCTATATGTTTTATTCAGAGATGGTTCTATTTGTATACTCTTTTAGTACCCCATTTGTATCCTTCTTATGTTAGAAGCTCTTATACTGACTTCAACAGTTTTTGAGTTTATCTTATGTATGCTAGTATTTTATTATATCTATTCTGCATTCTTCCCTTTATTTCTCTTAGTAGTTCATTACTAGTAGTTTTGGACTACGAGGTTGACTTGCCTACTGGTGGTCATAGTAGGTGCCATATTGACCTAAGAAATTAGGCCATAATAAATTGGTATCAGCGCCTAAGTTCACCGGTATATTAGTACATGGGCTAAGGGCTTAGAGTCTTGCAGATCGGTGTAGAGATGCCCGTAACCAATATTTGAGAGAATATAGGGTATTCTTAGGAAATTCATTTCTTAACTCTGTGTCGTGTGTCCATATTGTTATGAACCTCAAGCATATCATTTGACTCTATTCTATTCTAAATAGATTATGTGAGAATGTCGATAGATGCAAACTAAACTTCAACACGTGTTTTGAGAGCTTCAACATAGCGTCAGACTAGAGAGTAAGAGATGGATATCAAAAATCTTCAGCATTAGTCAAAGGATTTAAGGCCATTCCAGGCTCTAGTAAAGCTCATGACTACTTCAGCCCTTCGAGGTTCAACATTGGGAATCCCGAGTCTTATTGAGGTTACCTCACAGCTACAGATGATATCTAGTTTATCGAGTAAGTTCTCAGGCTAGAGTTGGATTTATTGGTGTTCGTCAGGATTCTTTATCAGTTTTTGAGTATGAGATTAGGTTTCTTAAGTAGGCCAGACATATTTTTACGCTACATCCTTCTGAGTAGGACATGGTATATGGATTTATTAGAGTGCGAGCATTTCCACTCTGCTTGGCATCGGAGCAGTTGATATTAGAGAGATTGAGGCAGGTGGTCTTTCCTATGTTCGCTTCTTAAGTTGGAAAATTGGAAAATCTTTATCTTGAGTTGTTGTTTTATTTTACAATACTGGTCTTGACCTCAATATAGGTGTCAAGCTTAGCACTTCCTTCCTCGGGTGAGGTGATTCATTGTTTGTTTGAGTTATGATTTTCATACTTGGGTGGATTTAGGAAATCCCCATTTTAGAGTATGTTTGACCTAATAAGATTTAGTAGAGTTCTTCTCCATGATAATATTTGCCTATGAGTACTCTTTTCCAAGATGGAGTATTGGACTGGTTAGTTTTCGGCTAATGTTGTATTTCTTTGAGTTGCTAAAGTTATTGCTATTACTAGCGTGAGTTGCAGCCTTCAGGAGTTCTTGAGTATTCTTTGATAGTTCATTCTCTCCAATAGGCATAGAGTTTATTTCTTATGTTTTTAGCCGATGATTTATCCACTATTGCAATTTTGTTCTTTAGCTATGTTTTAATTTTGGATCGGTATGATTTAGCTCAGATATGTCAGATTTTGTCTCTAAGATATATTTGAGTATTTGGCCTTAGTTTAGGCTTGTTGGCTCAGTTTTGGATTTGATGCCTTGGAATGGTGATTTGGGAGTTATGATAGATTTGGAATGCAAATGCTTACCTATCGTTAGGTTTGGTTTAGCTAGTTGAAATCAAGAGGTTCATCCTTGGCGTTGAGATTTCAGCTTGAAGTTGTAGAAATTTGAGTGTAACTTTTGTTTTAGAATCATCTTAGTTAGAATTTCATATATAGGTTGGCTAATCGTACTCTGTAGTTACCTATTCGATCTTCTTAAGCTTGGATGGATTATGGTTGATAGGTGTTTAGATAATACTCTGTGGATATGGTATTGGTTCCTTCAGCTTTGAACTCAGATTTTTAGTTTTTGTTGAGATTTTTGGATGATATACTTAGTGGGAGTAGGATGCTCGAGTTAGATTTAGGTTGGTTTTATTCTTGGTTGACATGGAATCTTTCGATGAATTGTTCAGTGATGAGTAGTTGTGCTTCAAACTTTTAGATTTCAGTTTTGATTATTATTCATACCAGTTGCAACATCGGCTTAGATTGGAGACCTCAGTTATCTATGTTATGTTCCCATGTAGCATTGTATGGGATTATTCTCATGTTTGCCGCATGAACTTTCAGTAGATCAGTTTTGGTTTTTTGAGTTTCTGTGGTGAGATTGGAAGGGTAGGACTTAGGTGATTTTCCTTCTGGTTTAGGGTGGATAGATAGTATAGAATGGTAAAGAAAGGTTGTAGTTGGATTGGACTAGGTTGTATGGCTCATACCTTGGTTTGATTTTAGATTCAATAAGTTTTTGTTGATTTGTGTTGGTATCGAGATAGTATTAGTATGTCGTTGTTTGGATTTGCGTGCATCAGCCTTCTTAGACTTGGTTGGAGACCAGTTGGTGGTGAAGGTTGAGTTTCAGATATTTGGAAGTGAAGTGAGAGATATGGTTAAAAAAAAACTTGTGGTGAAATCCCTTAGAAATGTTCTCTCTTCTTAGAGGTTATATGGGAAGTGGTGCTCCGAGCATATGTGCCCAGTATCTCATCCTTTCAAGCTTTTGAGATCTTTCTATCCATTGACTTTTGTTGACGAAAGTCCTTTTAGTAGTGGATATTGTAATGACCCTCTAAGTAATTTCCTTGATTTGCATGTATATTTGATGTTTTGAGCCTCCCCACAGGACTATAGGCCATTTATGACTTGTTAAAACGGTCAGTTCGATAATCGGGTAGTTCGTTTGGATTTTAGGCACAATTTCCTGTTTTGGAGCTTTTTCAATTTAGGATTTGGTGTCGGACCAAAACTCATAGTAGATGACCTCAGATGAGAATTCTGACAGCATTATCAGCTCTAAAATATTTATTTTAGGTAAGGTAGTCTCTTGGTTCGGGTCTTGAGGCACCTGGGCTCATTTCAACCTATTGATTGGAAAGTTAAGAAATTGGAAATAGGGTATGGAATCCATATTTCATCGAAACAACCTCAGATGGAAATTTTGACTGTGCCATTAAGTTTGAAATGTCAAATTTAGTATGGTTAGATTATTCGTTTGAACGTACGAGATTTCAGATGGATCTCGAGGGGTTGGCGGAGACTTAAAAAAATTTGAAATCTCAGCTGTCAACTAGTGTTGTCACTATCACGAGCTAAGGGTCTCAATCAAGATACCCTTGATAGGGCACTACTACGATTGTAGTGTGTAGTTCACGATCGCGACCACTTTATTCAACTACAAGATACGGCGATCACAAATCGTGGATCGCGATCGCAGAACCCGAGTGTCTGGGATGGGTTTAAATTTGCCCCATATTTCACACTTTTATCCATTTCTCATCCTTTTCTTAAGATTTTAATCCCTAAAGAGAGATTAAGTGGGATTGAAGATTGTAGATGATTAGGGGAGCTTGGTTATCAATTATTTCATGATTTTTCTAAGAATTCATGGTATGATTACTTCAACTTCTTGATAAACTCATAGAAATTACGGCTATGAATTTGTAAACTTAAGGGGTTGAATTGAGTCTCGATTTGTACTTAACTTTTTCACACAACTTCCTTTTCCTTCGAGGGATGTCATGACGGGTTTAATTTTGGATTACATTTGCTGGCCCCGTGGGCCTGTTCTTGACCTGAAATTTGACCCAACCTATTATGTGGAAATATGAGCCTTATTTGACTCCTAATAACACGTAGATTATGATTTTGATAGTGTGGCGACATTTTGAGATCATGGAGTGAAGACAAACATTTTATAGATGATTTAGAGATTTGTAGTTCATCTTCGAGGTAGGTTTCTGTATACTCTTCTTCATAAGATGATGTGTTTTATATATTGCATATGAATGTGAATGTTAAGATTGATTGTGGGTAGAACACCGCGACTTATCCTAGAATATTAAAGTTTTGGGATTAGATGGGTGAATTGACCCGTAAGGTGAAATACGTATTATGCCTCTACAATCCTATTACCCTTGATTGTTAGCAAATTAGTTATAGATGAGACTAATTAATCCTTAGAAATACTTATGTATTACTTGGTGAATTGTGATGGTTTTCCCCGGATTATGATGTTATGATTATGCCAGATATACACTTGGGCCTAAGGCCATGATTATGATGTTGTAGCTATTATGGATATATTCTTGGGACAGAGGCTATGTTCATGATATTGATTGGTTCAGTTCCAGGAAGTATTCCATCCCTGTAGAGAAAATTGTTGTAGTTTATTGACATATTGATGTGTATGATTTCATTGTTTAAATACTGGTGATGGAATACATATATTTAGTACATTCATGATCACTAAATATGGTAAATTGTACAATTCCAACTAAAATATTATTTTATTACTATTTTTTCTAATTAGGGGTTAAAGCCCACTTTTCATCTTAAAAATGGATTTCTTCATAACAATAATTGCACCATCTTAATGAATACCCGATGTGTAATGAGATTGGAATTGTAGTTTAAAAAAATTGTTTGAGAAAGATTCTGATCTATGATTTTGATACTAGTATTTACTCAGGTCATGAGAGATTCCAACCCTTTTTATAATTTTATAATGATTTAGTCGTGAAGTTTATCTCGAGCAATAGATTTATGAATTTTCACTCTTTTTAGCCATGACTTAAGTCATTGCACCTATTATATATCTACATACACATCTCTTCAGTATGTGATAGAGAAGGATGGTGGTATTGATGATATGAATTTTGGGTAAAGCCCGATGATTGATGATGTTGATTACATTTATTGGTTCAAATCCGGCTATTGATTTAAGTCCTATTGTTGATTATATGTTTACCAGTTTGAGTCTAGTTATTTATTATATATTTACTAGTTCAAGTCTGAATATTGATTATAGTACTAATGATGTGAGGTTATATACTGGGTTACTTATGGTATTTTGATCGGTTGTGGTATTACAGATTATATCTGGGCATTCATTCTTGCATGAGCATCGCCTATTAATAGTATAGGCCTATATTTATCAGCCTTATGGGCGATAACATAGGTATGATAAGTATGGCTTGTGGTGTATTGTATGTTAATTGAACCTTGTGAGACTAGGGAGATAGGGGTTCATGAAAGACTCAGTTGGGTATTGTTTATCTGGACTGTTACATGTCATTACTGTTGTTATTATGTTGTTATGATCATTGTTATGGCTAGTTTTTGGCAGCTTTGTTAATAACCCAGCATCGAGATTTGAGATATTATTTTAGCTACTTTAACTTACGATTATATTATTATGCATGATTATCTCATGATTAGGCATATGGATTAGAACCCTGAGTATACTAGCACTAGTTTCGACTGTGAGTACGAGGTCTTAAGGTGTCAGTCTGATGATTTAGGTTGTACCTCGAGTTACCTTGTTTATGTACATATGCATATCTGTCTATATGTAGCTATGGTATTATCGTATATCCCTTCCATATGCATATCTATATATATGTAGCTATGTTATTATCATATATCCCTTCCTTCCTTCAATTATTCAGATTATATATTTATTCCTTGGCCTTGTATACATATATATCTTTTTTTCCCTTAATTTTTTTTTTGGACAGCAATATATGATATAGTATCGAGGTTCCTGGGTATGGCTAAAATGAGATAGTTCATCCTTAATACCTTCTTAGCCTTATTATGTTAGTGTCATGGACATAAATATGATAGTTTATCCATATTATCTCATTAGCTTTGTGATGCAGTTGTTGGATATTTGGGTGTAGTTTACATTTTTGCTTACATGTTATGTATAATTACATTATCTTTGAGCTCAGTCGGCAGTTTCCTATCAAGTACCACGTGTTTGGTACTTATACTACATTTTTTAAGCCTACAGATCATAGTACGAGTTATCACTGATGTTGTATACATTGTGTGGAGTAGCCATGGTTCAGAGACATAGAGTGAGCTCCTGACGTTCGGAGTATTACTTTCCTCCCTATTATGTACTAGAATAATCTCTATGTTGTATTTAGAGTGGTATCTGTATATTCATTTAGTATCCCACTTGTATCCTTCTTATGTTAGAAGCTCTTAAATTGATTTCACCAGTTTTTGGGTTTATCTTTTGTATGTTAATCTTTTATTACATTTATTTGGCTTTCTTCCCTTGATTTCTCTTAGTAGTCCTTTACTAGTAGTTTTGGACTTTGGGGTTAGCTTGCCTATTGGTAGGTCATAGTAGGCTTTATCATGACCTGAGAAATTGGATCATGACACTCAGCTAATAGGTACTGCTTTAGCGGCATCCGCATACTTGGGAAGGGTACAAATACCCTACTTAGCTTGATTTTCACCATTCTTCTCCCATTCCTTAGAATACTAAATCCTAAAAGGTGGGAACTCTTGGGAGAAATGCTTGTGGGTGGTTTTAGAGCTTGGGTAAAGTTTATTTAAGCAATTCTTCATCGAATTTGTGGTAAGCTTTCATTAAATTTATGCTTTAATTCTCCATTCTTATGTAAAATTCCCAAAAGCTTGGTGACTTGATTTGAGCACCATTATAGCTAAAAATTCACCTATTTTCAGGTTAATGGTTCCTTGAGCATAGAGGGACATTGAGTTGATCTCAAAAATGCAATTTCTCAAGCAGACCCCATATGATATTTTTGCAGAATTTTGTACCCAAAGAACAATAGTGTAATATGAGTATCATTGTTCTCATTTTGATGAGTAGATTATGATTTGATAGCATGGTACATTAGGAAAGCTTGTCATAAAGGAACATCGATTGTTTAGTAGATTTTTCAAATTTTTTCAGCATCCAGGTAGGGTAGATTTACCTACTTCATAGATTGATCTATCTCATAGTATTGTTATGATATTATGCTATATATCGGGTAGGATTTGGGCGTTGGAAGTATGAATGAGAATATTTGGATTAGTTGAAGTATTTAGGCTATTTTGAAAATCATAAATTAGGAGTAATTAACTTAGTTACTCATGTTTTAGGTGATTTTGCTTCGTGGCCCATGTGTAGAATGAAAATACCTTAGTTACTCAAGCTTGGTGAAATTGCCTTAGTCGTTCATGTTTAGGGTAAAATTGGCCTTAGTTGCTTAAGTTAAGGGAAATTGCTTTAGTTGTTATTATTTTAGGTAGGATTTACTTAGTTGTTCATGTTGGGGAAGAATTACTATCTTAGGGTTATTTATGACTTATTCAACATCTAAAATGATCTCAGATACTTTAGCCTAGTCTGGTATAGATTTTGCCTAAAATGGATTTTGGGGATTAGAAGTGGACCCCTCCGGCCCATCGTAGGTCAAGACTTGTGTTAGCCTTGTGGACTTATTTAAGCATGATATATCTTTATTAATGTTTGGTTTGGGACTTGAGGAGATTGAAAATATTTAATAAGTATGTTAGTTGGATATTGAAAAATTATTACTAATTTTGGGTATCGCTAATGATATGGCCTATATATATATATATGAATAATGATATAGCTTTCGGATATGATTAGTGATATGATTTATAGATATGACAAATTGTATGACTTATATATATGATTATAGATATGGCTTCCGAATATGACTAATTATATGAATTATATACATATGATTATTGATATGGCTTTCGGATATGATTAATGATATGACTTATAGATATGATTAATGGCTTATGGATATGTACGGCTTACCGATATGATTATTAATATAACTTATGAATATGACTATTGACATGGCCTATGGGCATGGTTATTGACATGACTAAATAGACATAGTATTGGTGTGGTACATAGGTGTGGGTACTGACATGACTTATGGTTTTGATTCTTATTCTGATGTATAGATATGAGTAAAAGGGAGAGTTTATAGTTATAGTTCATTGGTATAGTCTATTAAATTAGTTTATCAATAAGGCTTGTTGAGATAGTTCGCTGATATGATTTATAAATATGAGTTTTGGTTCTTGTCCGACAGTTGATTATAATAATGATAATATGAGTTCTAGTTAATTATAATAATGATAATATGAGTTCTAGTTCAAGTCCAACAAATGATTATAGTGATGAAGATACTATTGAGTTTTGATTCAAGACCAGCATTGGGTATTTTGTATAAGATTATATGATTCGGATGTATTCTTTATTATGGCATAATATTTGTAACTTATGGTTATTCACTTAGTTCCCTTGATTGCCTGGGTTGAGTCATTTACTTTTCTGAACTTATTGGCTTATGGGTCCAATCTTGTAGTTATAGTTGTGTGATCTTTATGTTACTATTTGTGTGCATTTATTTATTTACGTATAGTAGTGTCGGTGCTTATTTCCAAGTTTGCCCTTTTTACGTTGACTTAGCTTATTTTATGTTGTATCTTATCATATTTATATCATGATTTAGCTCAATCAGACAATGATGCCTACTGAATACCCATGGTTTTGGTACTCATACTACACTTCTGTATTTTTTTCTTGCAAATGTAAGTACTAGTTGCTGCTATTGATTCGATGCTCATGTAGGGTTGATTTTGGAGATTGGGTGAGCTGGAGTCGGAGTTACCGTTTTTCATTCTATCTATATATGTGTAATACCCCATATTTTAGACTAGAATGGAAATCCTTCATTCATATGTGTAAATGTTCCAAAAGCCTCAAATCGTATGTAATTTAGTGTGTTAATCAATTATGTAGTGTGGGAATCTATTTGAGCATGAATTAAGATCATAGAGGTCCCCTAACTCAAGTACGAGTTGAAAGCTTTCCTATCATTCAAGTTTTAGTGAGCGTCAAAACTTGGGTCAACTTCAATTGACCATAACTCCTTTTATATATCGAATTAGAGGACCTACTATATATCAAATAAAAGCTCTTTGAATTATCTTTCCAACGATACCAATTTCATCAAAAACCGCTATCAGAGCAAGGAGTTATGCCCATTTTACTCCAGCATGTCAGGCTGGAAAATTGAGTGACGACATTCATGGTAAACCGTCATGACCGTGACGACATATCACCAATGTCGTCATCCCTGGGCAGATTTCTACCCCCAGTGACAACATTTTGTGATAAGCCGTCACGCCCATTACAGCCTATCACCAATGTTGTCAACCTTAACCAGAAAATTAAAATTTTACCCTTTTGTGACGACATTTTGTGATGACTTATCACCAGTTTGACGGCTTGTCACAGATGTCGATAGCTATTTTTTTCTAGAAATTAAGGGATAATTTTGCAAGGATATTTAGGTCCTTTCCCATCTTTTGGAGATCTCTATAAATATGAGGAACTCCATCCAAACCCTAATTTCATCATTTACTCTTCCAATTCCCTTAAGAGAAAATATCTAGGGTTTTATTCAAGAATCCTAATCTTCCAAAAATCATCCATAAATTATTAAAGATTTCTTCAAGAATCAAGTTCCTCATAGCGTGGGCTTCGAGAATCATTTATTACAAGTGCGGATAGAGTCTCAAGCATTAGAATTCATTCAATTTCAAAGATTAAGGTATGTACATGTTGATTCTTATGTCCCTTTCATCCAAGAAGCTCAAGAACCCTTTTTAAAATATGAAGATTTTATGTTTGTGAGATTCCATGATTTGTATGAGTTGAAATTGATGTTACATGTGTTGTTGAGTTTTGATTCATGTTTTTTTACAAGATTCATGAGCTTTGACCCTAGTTGGTGGAATCCATGTGATATTTGTGATGAATCTTCCTTATGTTGCTTTCTATGTGATTGTTCATAACTTTTGGTTGTAGAAATGGTTGATTAAGAGAAACATGTCCCCCATAGGTTTGATAAAGAGCTTAGGTGAAGCATAAGGGCCATTATATTATGTTGAATAGGAAACCCCAAATTGTGATTTAGTTTATGCATGCCTAGTGTTTGATAAAATGCCCAAGTAAATGAATTATTCAATGGTAGTAGGAAATCCCCAAATAAGTGTGAACCCATGTATGCCTAGTGTTTTATTGAAGGACCTTAGTGAACAATTAGAGATGTGAGAGTAGTAAAACCCCCAATTATGTGCTCTTGATATATGCTAAGTTTTTAATACATGCCAAATGGTTAGCAAGTAAGTTATGACATGATAATATGAAGTTTCCCCAAGCCATGTGATATCCAAACACATGTCAAGACTGATATAGGTATGAAAGAGTTGAGGTAAAACCTGGTTGAATGGATTACAATCTAGTAGCATGTTTTCCCTATGTTATTATATGATTATGACTCCGAGATGCTTAAAGTAACCCCTTGGCGACTGTGATGATGAATAGATGTTTATGATCCTTAAATGCTTGAGGTGATGTCTTAATGATTGTGGGAATGAACATATGACATAATTCCTAATTACTTGAATAGATGCTTTAATGATTGTGAAGATGCTTTAATGATTGTGAAGATGCTTTAATGATTGTGAAGATGAATGAATTCTTGTGATGATGAACAAATGCTTGTGATGATGAATGAATGCTTGTGGTGATGAATAGTCAAGAATGATTATGCTGTACTTTTATGCTATCGAGTCCTGGGGGTATTATACCTAATAATAGAGCTGTTGTCTAGAGCCCGTGTCAGTTTCTTAATAATTAAAGTCGAGCCATGATTCTTAGAACTCAGTGAACTATGGAACTCTGTATCCTTAGACAAGTGCAGAACTTGAGAAAGCTCAGTACCCTCAGTTATATCTATAATCTCTATATCGCTAGTAATCTAGCCCCAGTCCTATAATCAACTCAGATCTAATAGTATTCAAGTGATTCAATTCTAATCTCAGAAGCGATTTGCGTAATCTATTTAAGCTCTGTATCGTCATTAGATACCATGATTCGATACATTTTTCATCGAATACGGAACTAAGTAATCTCAGCATAACTCAGTCAGATATTTTGAGTAACATGATTAGTATCAAATACAGTCCAGTTGTGGTCAGTTAAGGATTCAGTCAGAGTCTTTCAGTTGGGAGTAGAAACTAGCACCGAGCAAGGGAAGGGATGGCGGCTCATCCTATCAGCGAGAGAGGCCAGAGTCGTTAGTAGCAATCCCTAAACTCTAGAACTGCATAGCTAGCGTAGGATACAGGTGTCACCATTAGTAAAGGCTGTCACCTCCAGAGAGAGATTATTTGACTATTTTGTTGCCTTAGGTCGACTTCCTAGTAAGGGTCATCTGTCAGAGAGGATTGACCATAGAGAGGTCTTTACTCGTAGCACGGTATTGACACCTTTTCAGCTGGGGTTATAGGTTGGACCCCACCTGTGGTAGGTTGGGCCATGTTGGTTAAGTAGCTACTTCCCATAATTATAGTTTCAGTTTCAGATTCAATCTCAGTTTTAGTATTAATCTTCAGAAATCAGGACTGTCAGATATTGTCATATATTTTTATGAGGAACTCAGATAGTTCCATTGATTCATGAACCATCCCGTTAGATAGTCTTGGTCTCATATACAGTTATTTGATATCATATTCAGAGATATGCCGCTAGACAGGATTGATCACAAGTATAAGATTTATATTGAGTGATCTTGTTGTTAGATTCAGGTCTAATCATACTTTTAATCATTGATAATCACTTCCAAAATAATCTGTTAGAAAAATTGATCTCTAATCCTGTCAATAGAAAATAGTAAGCTCAGAATTCAGTCCATGATATAAGTACATCCAGACTCTCAGTTATCAGTATTAGATAAGTTAGTGATTCAGTATCTCAGTGTCAGTAGTGAGTTCAGTCTGCAGTAAAGTGGTATCCTAGTTTCAGTAGCTAGAGTTGTGATGATTGTGTTCATGGTCTGTGTATTTATGTATGTGTTCTCATGCGGCCCCTTCACGATTATTCAGTTTAGATATTATGCATGCATGAGCCCTTGTATTAGCCTGCCTCATCTACATACTCGGTACATTCCTATTCTAACGCATTTACACTATGGTGTTTTATTTGACACCATAGGTTCGGAGGCACAAAATCCAGAGTATCCTCAGCAGTTTAGTCCTAGTCAGCAGCAGTAGCAGTGAGTCCTCTTCTTTCGAGGATGAATCTTAGTTTACTATTATTGCTTCTGACTATGTTTATTTTCAGTTGACGGAGTTAGTTGGGGACCTATCTCATCAACTCCACAGTTTAAACAGTTTAGAGGCTTTTCAAATGGATGTATTAGTATTCAGTTTTCTGTATTATCTGTATTCATAGATGTGTTGAACCTTATGGCTAGTTTCTATATTTATTTTAGATATTATGCAGTGTACAGGTATAGATATTAGTAAAGAGTTAGCTTGTGGTCCTTTGGGGTCATAAGAACTGTGTGACATCTTGAGATGGAATCTTGGGGCTTTACAAACTTGGTATCAGATCCTAAGGTGCAAGAGTATCCTAGGGAGTCTGAAAAGCCGCATCTAGTAGAGTCTTGTGCATGGGTGTGTAGCGCACCACATTTATGTACAAGAGGCTACAGGATGTTCTTAGGAGCAATTTCCCTTTTTTCAGTGATCATTTCATACGAGTGAGCATGATCTCAAGTTGGTTCTCAGTCTAATCCACTTCTTTTTTCCAATTACAGAGTATGCCTCCTCGCAAAGATTTTGTCTTTGGGGTTGATGATCAACCCTCCCAGCCAGTAGATCCTAAGAATGAGAGTGTGTTATATGCAGAGTTTTGGGAAGTTTTCCAGGTGCTAGCCTAAGCTGTGACTAATATTCAGGGCAATCGTCAGGCTGCAGCCCTACCTCAGCAAGATGGGAATTCCACCATAGCCAAGGTTAGAAATTTCATGAAAATAAACCCGCTAGAATTCTTTAGGTTAGTAATAGGTGAGGATTTACAACTTTATCTAGAAAAGGTAAAGAAAATCACCCAGATTATGCATGTTTCTAAGGAGGAGAGTGTTGAGTTATCATCTTATAGGCTGAAAGATATTGCTCTTGATTGGGTATTGATGTGGGGGACGAGTACAGGGGAGAATGCAGCTCTCATGACTTAGCCAGAGTTTCAGAGTACCTTTCTAGATAGATTTTTCCCACTAGAGATGATAGAAGCTAAGGTAAAAGAGTTCATGAACCTATCTCAAGGTTCCATGATCGTGAAAGAGTATCGTCTTAAGTTTAACCAATTAGCTAAGTATGCTCCGGACTTGGTAGCTGACCCTAGAGTGAGTATGAGTAGGTTTTTATATGGGGTGTCGAGTTATGTGTTGAAAGAGTGTAGAGCTACTATGATCAATAAAGATATGGACCTTTCTAGGCTAATGATCCATGCGCAGCAGATTGAGGCAGATAAGATGAAGGAGAGAGAGAATAAGTAAAAGAGCCAAGATAGGTAGTCGTGGTTTCTCCCAGTCAGGGTCTCAAGGTGGTAGTAGTTCTCAGTATGGTTAGAGATTTTTAGCCCCATCTCCATCTTCAACTAGTACACCCACACCTGTGTTTGGGGGTGTCAGATCTGAGGGAGCATCAAGCTCCAAAGCCCAGAGTAGTGCTAGTAGTGTTCATACGCATCCGCGTTGTGGAGAGTGTGGCAGGCGCCACCAAGGTGTGTGTAAAGCCGGTAGTGATGTGTGCTTTGGGTGTGGTGAGCTAGGCCATAGAAGGCAAGAATGTAGAGTGCCGACTCAAAGAGGTAGACTCCGTGTGCTTAAGGCTCGCCTTGATCGGGAAGGATTCCCTAACATAGACCCGGGTATGTTATGAGCCCTTCATCTTTATGATATGCATTGATAGATCCTTTGCTTCCATTTTGAGCTTATATGTTAGCATGAGTCATGCTTGAGTTTCAGATCTTGATCTGTGAATCATAACCCAGTCTGTAGGTGCCCCGCGCACCGCCCTAGTGTTTCAGCGAAGTGTGTTTAGAGGGACATAGAGTCCCAAGGGGGAGATACCCTATAGTATTATGATTTTGCATGCCATTAGATTCATCCCGATACATGTTTAGATTTTCTTTATGAAGTTAGCATCAGTCGTTATTGCATTGTCAAGTCGTTCTTTCGAAAGTTAGCTTAGCCGGACATTTATGCATTAAATATGCACATTTAGTAGAAATGAGTTCATATTGTCAGTGTGACATCAGTCATGCATTCTTGAGATCAGCCCAGTTATGAGTCCATGCGTCAAATATGCATTAGTGTTATGAGAATTCAGCTATGAGTAGATTTAGTCGAGTATTCCATGCTTCAGATATGCATGCCCAGTGCGATAACTCTATATGTCAGTGGTTCCAGTTGCATAGTCATATTCTAGATATTCACGTCCATTAAGTAAGTTCAGTTGATCAGTACTTGTAACTTACCAAGCGACATTCGAGGATGAATGATTCCAAGGGGGAGATAATGTAATAACCCATATTTTGGAGTAGAATGGAAATTCGTCATTCATATGAGTAGATGTTCCAAAAGCCTTGAATCCTATGTAATTTAGTGTGTTAATCAATTATGTAGTGTGGGAATCTATTTGAGCATGAATTAAGATCATAGAGGTCCTCTAACTCAAGGACGAGTTGAAAGCTTTCCTATCATACAAGTTTTAGTGAGCGTCAAAACTTTGGTCAATTTCAGTCGACCATAACTCCTTATATATCTATAATTAGAGGACGTACTATATATATAATGAAATCTCTTTGAATTATCTTTCCAACGATACCAATTTCATCAAAAACCAATATCGGAGCAAAGAGTTATGCCTATTTTACTCTAGCATGTCAAGCTGGGAAACTGACCAACGACATTCGTGATAAGCCATCACGACCGTGATGACCTATCACCAATGTCGTTATCCCAAGGAAGATTTCTAACCCTAGTGATGATATTTTATGATAAGCCATCACGCTCGTGACGTCCTATCACCAATGTCGTCAACCTTAACCAGAAAATCAAAATTTCACCCTTTTATGACGACATTTCGTGACGACTTATCTCCAGTTTGATGGCTTGTCACGGATGTCGTAGGCTATTTTTTTCAGCAATTAAGGGACATTTTTGCAAGGGTATTTTGGTGTTTTCTCATATTTTGGAGGTCTCTATAAATATGAGGAACCCCATCCAAACCCTAATTTCATCATTTAATCTTTCAATTTCCTTAAGAGAAAATATCTAGTTTTATTCAAGAATCCTAATCTTCCAAAAATCATCCATAAATTCTTCAAGATTTCTTCAAGAATCAAGTTCCTCATAGAGTGGGCTTTGAGAATCATTTATTACAAGTGCGGATAGAGTCTCAAGCATTAAAATTAATCCAATTTCAAAGATTAAGGTATGTAGATGTTGATTCTTGGGTCTCTTTCATCCAAGAAACTTAAGAACCCTTTTAAAAATATGAAGATTTTATGTTTGTGAGATTTCATGATTTGTATGAGTTGAAATTGATGTTACATGTGTTGTTGAGTTTTATTGATGTTTGTTTACAAGATTCATGAGCTTTGACCCTAGTTGGTGGAATCCATGTGATATTTGTGATGAATCTTCCTTATATTGATTTTTATGTGATGTGTTCAGGACTTTAGTGTGTAGAAATGGTTGAATAAGCGAAGCTTGTCCCCCATAGGTTTGATAAAGAGCTTAGGTGAAGCATAAGGGCCATTTTAGTATGTTGAATAGGAAACTCCAAATTGTGAGTTAGTTTATGCATGCCTAGTGTTTGATAAAATGCCCAAGTAAATGAATTATTTCATGGTAGTAGGAAATCCCTAAATAAGTGTGAACCCGTGCATGTCTAGTATTTTGTTAAAGAACCTTAGTGAACAAGTAGAGATGTGAGAGTAGTAAAACCCCCAATTATGTGCTCTTGATATATGCTAAGTTTTTAATACATTCCAAGTGGTTAGCAAGTAAGTTATGATATGATAGTATGAAGTTTCCCCAAGCCATGTGATATCCAAACACATATCAAGACTGATATAGGTATGAAAGAGTTGAGGTAAAACCTGGTTGAATGGAGTTCAATCTAGTAGCATATTTCCCCTACGTTATTATATGATTATGATTCCCAGATACTTAAAGTGACCCCTTGGCGACTGTGATGATGAATAGACATTTGTGATCCTTAAATACTTGAGGTGATGTCTTAATGATCGTGGGAATGAATATATGACATGATTCTTAATTACTTAAATAGATGCTTTAATGATTGTGAAGATACTTTAATAATTGTGAAGATGCTTTAATTATTGTGAATGATTGTGAAGATGCTTTAATTATTGTGAAGATGCTTTAATGATTGTGAAGATGAATGAATGTTTGTGATGATGAACAAATACTTGTTATGATGAATGAATGATTGTGGTGATGACTATTCAAGAATAATTATGATGTACTTTTATGCTACCGAGTCCTGGGGGTATTTATACCCGACAATAGAGCTGTTGTCTAGAGCCCGTGTCAGTTTCTCAATAAATTCAGTCGAGGCATGATTCCAGAACTCAGTGAACTATAGAACTCTGTATCCTCAGACAAGTGCAGAACTTAAGAAAGCTCAGAAATTTCAGTTATCTTTGTAATCGTTGTATTGCTAGTAATCTAGCCTTAGTTCTGTAATCAGCTCAGATCTAATAGTATTCAAGTGATTCAATTCTAATCTCAGAAGCGATTTGCGTAATCTATTCAAGCTTTGTATTGTCAGTCAGATACCATGATTCGATACTTTTTTCATCAGATACGGAACGAAGTAATCTAAGCACAGCTCAGTCAGATCTTTTGAGAAACATGATCAGTATCAGAGAGAGAGTATTTAACTTTTATGTTGCCTTAGATTGACTTTTTGGTAAGGGTCATCTATCAGAGAAGATTGACCAGAGAGAGGTCTTTACTCGTGGCACAGTATTGAATCCCTTCCACCTGGGGTTACAGGTTGGACCCCACCTATGGTAGGTTGGGTCATGTTGGTTAAGTAGCTACTTCCCACAGTTACAATTTTAGTTTCAGATTCAATCTCAGTTTCAGTATCAATCTTCAGAAATCTGGACTGTCAGATATAGTCATCTATTTTTATGAGGAACTCAGATAGTTCCATTAATTCATGGACCATCCCATTAGATAGGCTTGGTCTTATATACAGTTATTTGATATCATATTCAGAGATATGCCGCTAGATAGGCTTGATCACAGTATCAAATTTCTATTGAGTGTTCTTGTTATTAGATTCACATATAATCATACTTCTTATCATTCATAATCGCTCCCAAAATAATCTATTTGAAATGTTGATCTCTAATCCTGTCAGTCGAAAGTAGTAAGCTCAAAATTCAGTTCTTGATGTAAGCACATCCAGACTCTCAGTTATCAGTATGAGATGAGTCAGTGATTCAGTATCTCAGTGTCAGTAGTGAGTTCAGTCTGCAGTAAAGTGGTATCCGAGTTTCAGTATCTAGAGTTGCGATGATTATGTTCATGGTCTGTGCATTTATGTATGTGTTCTCATACGACACCTTCATGATTATTCAGATTAGATATTGTGCATGCATGAGCCTAGGCATTAGCCTACCTCGTTTGCATACTCGGTATATTCCTATACTGACGCATTTGCGCTATGGTGTTTTATTTGACACCATAGGTTCAGAGGCATAGAATCAGAGTATCCTCAGCAGTTTAGTCCCAGTTAGCAGCAGTAGTAGTGCGTCCTCTTCTTTCGAGGACGAATCTCAATTTACTATTATTGCTCCAAACTTTATTTATATTCAGTTGACAGAGTTAATTGGGGACCTATCCCATCACATCCATAGTTCAAATAGTTTAAAGGCTTTTCAGATGGATTTATTAGTATTCAATTTTTTGTATGATGAGTATTCATAGATGTGTTGAACCTTGTGGCTAGTTTCTGCATTTATTTCGGATATTATGCAGTGTACCGGTATAGATATCAGTAAAGGGTTAGCTTGTGGTCCTTCGAGGTCATAATCACCATGTGACGTCTCGAGATTGAATCTTGGGGCGTTACAATATGTCTAGTATTTCACCTTTGAGATAGATTGTATTGACTATTTAGTACTCAAAGTTCATTTTTAGTAGCTTTTGTGCCGGCATTACTGAGTCTTAGTATAGTTGTTGATTTTCTATCTATCTATGAGACTATTATGACTGTTTTATTAACTAAAGTCTTTAATTGTTAATTTTTGGCTTTAGGCCATTTTTCACTGAGTTAGCCCATTGCATATAGCTTTGGGCTTTGGTTCGGCTTACCTACTGGTGGGATAAAGTAGCTAGCATCGTGAATCATAAATCGGATCATGAAAAATACCTTGAATTTGAGTTAGTATTGATAGATTGATGTCCTTGGAACTATAAATTGATCTAACCATTCTAAAATATAGATATTTTTAGTGGATTGACGGGTAGAACTAGTGAGTTTGAATTCTCAAAGTATCTATTTGAAGAATAGTTGATTAATTACTTTTATAATTATTGTTATTGATGAGTTAGCATTTGAAAACTTGAAGAAAAAGGAAGATCATCCATGGTATAGCTTGCTTGTTGCAACAACTTGTTGTCTATGGTTCATGAGTAGAAGACTATGCTTAGAAATCATATTCATAATATAGAATTGATAGGAGAAATCATGTATAGGCATACGAGCACAAAGTTTGGATGGATAAAATTTGAAATTAATATAATAGAAACCTAATTGTATGTTGAAGTGTTAATGTATGAATCCTCGATGGGTGTTTTGTGTTTGTAGGACTCCATGATGGATTATGATGTGAACTACGTGAATATAGATGATGATAAGAAAATTGTTTGAGTTATAATCTTATGATTTGGTCTAAATATCATAAAAAGGGTGAACTAGTGATTGGGCATATCTTGAATGTGTGATATTCCTATATTAACATTATTTGGAGTATCATTTCTATGAGGGAAATATGGTATCATGGCTTAAGAACCAATGGCCAAATTAGGCTAAGTGTTAAAAAGTAATATGCGTAACATTGTATGACTAAAGTTAGAATGGTATGTTAAATAGTTGAATGGTTTGATGATGGAGTATGGTCTTGAACCTAGTATTGACTTGAATGTAAAGGTTACTGGATAATAGCAGAATTTATCAATCTACACAGAAATAATGAAGGACTAGATTAGTGAATGAATTTATGAATGTTGAATGAGAGTTAAACTCCATTGGTTGACTGTACACTCCTATGGTGAATAGTTGAATATGATGAATATGATTTGATAGTGATTACTTTAATAAGATATGTATTGGTCTTCAAACATGCTGTAATTGATGAAAAATGTATTAATTAGGCTTGAATTATAAGTTGTTAGTTGGCCTTCAGGCATCCTTGTGATTTCGTGTGTTACAAGATAGTTGTTGTTTGTATGAAGTTATTAACTTGAATTTGACCAAGTGTATAAAGTGCTTGTCTACTTGTTGGAACACATGTCTAAGAAAGTAAATCATTGAATAGTATCTTAAATTGTAATAACATATAATAGGGTTATATTAAAGGCTTGTTGACTGTACAAGTATGATTGCTTATTCTCATTGTTGTTGTGGTTGTTGTAAATATTTGTTATTATTGTGGGATGTAATAGTATTTTGACATCTTTATGGAAATTTGTTGACATAAGGGTTGGTAGACAATTAATATCTACAATTTTTGGTACATAGACAAGAGCTCGTCCCCTGCAAGTCATGGCTAGTGGACGAACGTAATATCCTTAGCATGCATGTACAATATGTTGGTGAGTGTGATGGTTCCTTTTTGACGAACGTAATATCCTTAGCATGCATGTACAATATGTTGGTGAGTGTGATGGTTCCTTTTTGAATACATTTGATTGAATTTCTTGGTGTTATTGTGAATGGATAAGTGATAACATAATTAAAGTAACTGTTAAGTGTTCATGTTTGTAATTATTTACAATGTTATGGTTATTTATTCTCAGTTATGATTGAGGTTAGTTGAAATGTAAGTGAAACAGATTGACTCATAATAACTATTAGGGTTGAACGAGTGAGAGTTATAATGGATGACTTGTGATGTGATGGGTGATGTATGATTAGTGAAATTAAGTGTGAATGGTAGAAGAAAAATGTCAGTGTGTTGCATACCATCATACACACAAGTGTATCCCAAGGAATAAAATAGCCTTTAAAAGTCAAGTATCGATCCCATAGGGACTTGTGCTCAACAAAGATATAATTCTAGTATTACTACAAAGACTAAACAAGTGCATGAGTAACCAATAACGATTGAGATTTAAAATGTTAAGTAACCATAAAAAATGTGATAATATAAAGTTCTTGAGCAATAATAGAGAGAAATCCAGGATTAAGGCGCTACGAACAATCTTACTTTGCCATACAATCTTGCTGGTTTAGTTAATTGTCATGGTTGTTGATTCACGGGGTTGATAACATGATTACGGTCTTTCAAGCCTCTAATTTTATATCTAGCTTAGCCCTAAAACTGCTTTGTTGAGAGGAAATGTGAGAACTAAGTTAAAATCATTTATATTTCATCCTATATATAAACCAAATAGGGAGAATTAGGTATATTCCTATACTAAATGCAAATCTTAACTTCATTCTTTTGATTGTTTAAGATCCCACTCCATATATTCTACAATCTAGTTTATTATTCATCTTTTCGGGAGCATAATAGAATATAATTCTATCCTAAGGATCACAAATATGTAAAATAGTAAATAATAAGGACACATGAACAAACAATAATGATAATAAACATAAACCAACTCAAATATAAGCTTAAGTATTCATGTTCTTGGCCTCAATCCTAGATGGGGATGATTAGCCACTGATGGATTTACAACGAATTGTAATTAAGAAATTCATGCATAAAAACCAAAAGTAAACTAAAGGAAATATTAATAACCCTAAAATAATCCATATCAAGTGTATTTACAACCTCAAAGGTCATCCAAGGTTGGTACAATAAGATAGGAGTGTCCTATTTATAGTTGGAACCAAGAGCCCATTTGAAGTCTTGAGCGTGCCACGCTCTTGCATTGGTGCGATAAGGGCATGTCATGAACTTATAGTAGAGTATTACTATTTTTTTCCAATTTGGTTTGTGTCTAAGGGTGTGACATGACCTTATCTCTGAGTCTAGAGGGCGTGGCATGCCCTTGTGTTCAGAATTTCCATATTTTGTCAATGTTTGCTTCATCTATTTGGCTTTGAGTTCCTCACTTCGTGGTTTTCTTTACACTTCAAATTCATATTGTGTATCATCCCATAATTGATTTTAATATCTCAAAAGTCTTCCTACATTATCAAAAACCACAAATTAGTGCTTAAACACAATAGAATCCAACAAGATCAACTAGAAGAACACGTAGCTCAAGCTAGTAACACTAGTTTTCTCGTCTAAACTCTAAGTGATCGTTTTCATTCTAAACATATTTTTAACACACCTAAACATTATAAGTAAGTACTTTAACACTTAGATGCTCAATTCTATTAAAATCAACTCATCACGCACATAAAAAGTCCTAAAAAATAGGCTAAATCCGTAGAGATTATGACACTTAGGTGAATAAATCTGCCTAAGATCATAGTGGTATAGATATTCACATAAGATCACAATGGTATAGATTTCCTACAAGTAATGAATCAGGTATAACTAAATCAACAACAATAATAATGGAAATATTCTTAGGTAATATAAGTGGATGAAAATGATATGAATTAATTTATTATATAACTTGGTTCTTTCTTTCTATAATTTTTATATCATGTTTACGTGATCTATTCCTAGTAGTATGATGATATCTATCAGTATGTATGGTTGTACTAATAATACTCTTGTTGTATCCTTTTTAGGGTATAGTCTAGTTGCAAGATCGATTGATGTTTCTCAGGTGACATGGATAGTGATATCCAGTAGATTCTACTCATTTTATTCCTAAAATGAGAGTTGTTTCATTTGTTTAATATTTTACTATATTAGAATCAGTTTTATATTGCCTAGACTAGTTCCTCAAGGAATGTATTCTCATTTATAATTTTATAGTAAAAGATTGTATCATTTTTTATATTTTAAAATCCTTAATGTAATTTGCTATAACTTCTGCATGTATTTTGAAATAGGTGGTAAGGATTCTTTATAATGCACAACTTACACGTCAATTTAAGTGCAAGGCAGTCATCGTCAATATATTTATCCAACATTGAGTTGGAGTCGAATCCATAAGAAATAAAGTGAGTGGTGAGTGAGTAAGTTCGAAATGAAAGTGATTTGTTAGATTCAAAAGTAAGATACAAAAATATGAAAATTGGGGGGTTTGAGTGAATATCAAAGCTAGTGTTTATTGATGGACTTCTAAAGTACTAACTCGGGGGCTACGAAAATTAGAGTGTAATAAACTAAAAACTATCTTGGGATTATGCTTTCCTAGGGGCAACTTATGCATGGGTTGTGATTATTTGATGCAAATTCTAAACATAGGTGATGTGATAGTCTGGGTTGAAAGTACTTGAGTCTAGTTTTTCAACAAAACCTCAAAGATGTTACTCATTGACTCTTTCAAGTACCTAACGAGTGTGTCAATTTAGGCGACCCTATACCTCAATTAGGCACCCCTATTTCTAGTATGGAACCCAAGGGATAGTTAACCGCATAATCACCCTTATGTCTAAGATGGTGAAAAATTAGCAAACTAAACCCAATAATTGTCTACTATGGCCTTGGTTCCCACATCCTTATTTCAAGGATGATGCAGGTTCCTAAAGCTCACCTAAACCTCTATTTCAAGGATGGTTTGGGCTTTCAAGAGCTTGGGATTTTCACCCACAAACCCATGTGGGTATTTGGTTCTTTAACCCACAAATACCAACTAATTTAGCCAAGCAATAGTAGAATCCATCATCACAAACTAGCAAATGTACAAATACATCACAACCTACAACTAATTGCACCCTAATCTAGCATAATCCAAGAGGAAGAACTAGCTACACATAAGATCAAACAAGATATATCCAAAAATATCCATTGACTTAATTTATGGAAGACTCAGTGAATGTTACTTCAAACTTTGAACTTCAACAAATCTCCAACAAGAATTGCCAATCCTTCACTTGAAAGCTACTCTAATATATTCTTAACCCAAAAATTAGTACAATAGTTGTCTCCTCAAAATTGGAAATTAGAAAGTGGAGAAATTCCACAAAAATCGGCTATATGTTCATGGGATAGGGTTTGAGCTTCTTAAGAAAAACTTGGGAACAATTGTGTACATTTACATATTTGCCCTTGGCTGTATTTTTCGCTAAGCCGCGATCAAACCAGATTGGTTGCGATCATGGATACTATTGCGCCCAAATGCATACGCATGTGTACATGGTCTCACCAAGTAGTAAAGTGGCCTTTAGAAGCCAAGTATCGATCCCACAGGGACTTGTGTTGACAACTATCCTATTCTAGTTTACCATTGAAATTAAAGCAGTGGAATTTGAAAACTAAAGTAAAGTAAATAATGCAGAAAATAAATGGCTTAAATAATCAATGAGAATAAAACCCTGGGTTAACACACTACGAACAATCATACTAAGATATTGAACTTCATTAGTTACGTTACATATCTTGATTGTTGATTCACGGGGTTGATTTTATGATCATGGTCTCCCGACCTCTAACCGCCTATCTAACTTAGACCCACAACTACATCGTTGAGAGGGGATGTGAGAACTAATCTAAACGGATTTATATTTCATCACGTAGTGAATCAACTATGTCTTCTAGGTATATTCCTATCCTAGAGGCTAATTTAAATCCCTTATTTTATAAAAAAATAAGAATGCTACTCTATTTACCCCCATGTTCTATCCTCTTGGTCCCTCTCCCGGGCTCACAAGACGACAAGAGATATGTTCTAAGGTTAGATACTCCTTAAAATAGTTAAATAAAGGATAAATAGACAACATAATATTATAGAAATCCTAACAATCTCAATTAAAATCAATAGTAATCATGTTCTTGGCCTTAACCCCGAAAAGGGGGCTTTAACCACTAATGGACATAACCGTAAACATGATAAATGAATACATGAAATAATCCATAAATAAATTAAAGTAGAAGAAGATAAACCCTAATTGAAGTGTTTTCCATCCCCTCTCCAAGTATCAAAGACGTACAAGGTGTATAGCAACAAGTACAAGAGTTTTATTTATAGGATAAGGATTTTTGTCGTCGGTGGAACAAGGGCCACATCGCGGGGGTCATTTCTCTGGGATGGGGGTCGCGCTGTGGGCTCATATAGAGGTCATACTATTTCGGGACACTAAGGAAGATTCATATCCATGGAAAGATATTCCCCACCCATGATAAGGTCCTACACGCACTGGTGATATCAAACGTGTCCGTTTTACATCGTCATGTCTTGTGCTTCCGTTATCCATTCCCAGCCTTGTGGTGTTGTTTCTACTTGGTTTTCAGCTTGTATATCATTCATATATTATAATAATCAACTTAACAAGCATCATATAACATCAAACACCACGTATTAGAGCTCAACACAAAACAACATCATGAACGGTGAATTAGAAACTCAAGCTAAGACTAGTCATGCCCACTTTGATCTTTAACTTATTATTTGACTCTTAACTTGATTCAATTGAACTTTGAACACTATAAAAAAGATGTTACACACATAATTACACAATAATAAACTTAGTAAATCATTAAAAACATTAGAATACATCGATATATACTAGACAAACACCTAGCTCAAGCTAGTAACATTAGTTTTCCTGTTTGAACTCTAATTGACTCAATTAAGCACAAAATTGTTTGAAAGACATCTTAAACATTGTAATCACATACTTAAGAACTTAGATGCTCAATTTTATCATTGTTAACACCTTAAGCGCATGAGAAGTCCTCAAAACAAGGCTAAATAATCTAGGATAACCAGACTAAGGTGCATAAATCCACCTCAGATCACCGCTCTACACTTAAATCCTTGTTCATCATCGAACAACTCTTTACTCTAAGCATCATAAGATGAGGTGACTCTACACTTTTACTACTAGAGAGACACTCAAGATAGTACTACAATGACTACACAGAATATAAGTTTATACACTAAACATGTTTCAAACATAATTGAAAGTTTAAGAATACTACTCCAAGACATCCTAGCCTCAAGAATTGACTCACCTAGTTGGCAAACTCATACATATTGTTCAATCAAAGACATCATATAATTAACCCAACTATCATCAAACATGAACCCTCACAGCAAGATATTTACCTATGAACACTCACAAAAATTCAATTTATAATAGAATGGGTAAAAGAATCAAGTTATGCTCGCTCTCATAAGAAATTCACAAGTTACACATGATGAACCATATGCTTGCCCTTAGTGTAATACTCTACTAATACCAAAATGATGAATCTTAGAATAAAATAGGTCTTTATGGATTGTAATGTAGGTTAACGAATGTGTAGGAACTACTCTGGCCAGTAATAGTGACTATCTTCCCTAAGCACTTTAATACATCACATTATACAACTAATTAATCTTCAATAACCTAATTACAACACTTCTGTCTAGCCTTAACTTTTTTCCCCATCTCCTTAAGCTTACTCACATACACTATGATGGGAGTATTGTCTATGCCTAAGTTATTCAATTTGAACAAATTTTTATTCTTTTCATTACTCAACTCCAACCATAATACATATCATTTTTTTAAACACCAATAGCTATTACTAGGGGATTTAATTTAACCTTCCTCTTCTTGAATTTCCAACTCCTTAACTCAATTAATTTCACAATAAAGCACTTAGGAGCTTTGGATCAAATTAAGGTCAATAAAAAAAGGGATACAGACTACATATGAGGCTACCAAAGAAAATAGCTAAAGGCTCAATATGGTTAACTAGGATTATGTACATGGGTAGGTCAAAAGAGGGTATGAAACATGGCTATCAAAGAAATGCCTATATCATTTCCTAAACCTACACTTTTTATTTCGCTTTTCATACATACCATGCAAGTTCTATATATCAAGTATAACAAAGAATATACAAAAACCTTACTCACACATGGCACATGCTCTACTCAAGTAGGATCATAATATACTCTTAACTACACAATAGCATGAATTCAATATTAAGTTAACAAGTACAAGAGTCATAATCATAAGACTAGGAGTCTCAAAAGTAGTAGTTCACACAATCAACATGCTTTTACAACCAAAACACTTGCATCATGTAGTCAAATATTGAACTAACACGAACATCGCACACTTATTCCTAACAATTTTTTTTAAAATCTCCTAAAAATAGGAATTTCCCCACCCCACATTTACAAATCCACTTTGTCCCCAAAGTATACTTTAAAAGTAGAGATTGAAATACTCCTTGGGGCCTCTAGTCCTATCTAGTAGAATATTTTATACACCAAGAGGATCCGAGGACCTTACACGTAGTCTTTTCCGTGCTTCTTAGCTCAGGTTTTCCAATACGCAGACTTTCCATCAACCTGTGACTCAACAAAAATAAAAACTAGTGAAGTAAAAACTAAAAATATTGAAAATAAAACATACCTTAACTTGGGTTGCCTCCCAAGCAGTGCCTCATTTTGTGTCGCAGTATGAATTTTATGCCCAACTTCACATCCATCTTTTACTTCGCTCAAATGGTGGTGGTACAAATATTAAGGGACCGAGTAATGGATGGTGCATGGTAAACCACTTGACCTTGAAGTGAGGTGCACTTTTGTGTTGCTTGTCTGGTACAAAATAAAGAATATGGGATTTTTGTTCCTCATCTTCATACTCTCCTACTATTTTAGATGATTCCACAGATAAGACATCATCTAAACATAATGTAGAAAAGTGATTTGAGTGAGGCCCAACCAATCCTACTTCAAAATTTACACTATCCACAACACCCTCACTTTTATTCACCTTCTCGGTTTCAGTCTCAAAAGAAAGATCACAGTTGAATGGCTGAAATTCTTGTGTCTGTTCCATAAATTGGATAGTATCCCCATTATATTTTTATTTTCTTAGAATTTGTGGACAAAGTGGTGGTGATATCTCGTTAACCTATTTAATAACTTTAGTTTTCGAGTACTCAGGCTTTCTCAAATTATGAACAACTTTGTCTGCAATTGGTTGGGGAGTCCACTCTACATTTACACCCTTAGTTGTCTTTTAAGCATTTCCCACAAACAGGACTAAATCAGAATTAGCACCAGACATATCTGCAGAGTGATACATATTGCCATAAACCCCACACCAACTTATAGTCTATTCCACAGGTCGGAAACATGAAGGTCCCTTTTAAATGGGCTTCTATCAAAATCTAGACAAAAAACCTCTTAATGGGGTCCTCCATAAAACAACAAGAATTATCATCCCTCAAAAACTATCTATCCCAAGTTTCCATGTCAAGAAGTGTGATAACAGAAAGTAAAAGGAAATAAAAATAAAAAACTACTAAACTATGTACAACTCAATATAGATAAACTAAAATTAAGATAATTACCTAATTACAAGTCCCCAATAATGGCGCCAAAATCTTTTTGCTCCCAAGAGCATACGGAAGTCTACATGGTCTCACCAAGTAGTAAAGTGGCCCTTTAGAAGCCAAGTATCGACCCCACAGGGACTTGTGTTGACAACTATCCTATCTTGTCACTATTGAGATTAAAGTAGTGGAATTTGAAAACTAAAGTAAATTAAACAATGCAGAAAACAAATGGCTTGAACAATCAATGAGAATAAAACCCGGGGTTAAAGCACTACGAATAATTATACTATGCTATTGAACTTTATTAGTTAAGTTACTTATCTTGGTTGTTGATTCACGGGGTTTATTTTATGATCATGGTATACCGACCTCTAACCACTTATCTAACTTGACCCATAACTACATCGTTGAGTGTGGATGTGAGAACTAAGCTAAACGTATTTTTCATCACGTAGTTGTAATACCCCGTATATTTCCAAGCTAGGAAATGAATCAGTTCTCCTACATATGAAACCTCATATCCTGTGATTTATATTTGAGTAAATGATTTACAATAAGTATCCTAGTGATAAGATAGCTTATGATGTGTTAAGCATGCTCATGTGAGTCACTCAGAGTAAGGCAAGCTAATAGCTTTTGGATCCATCAAGTTTTAGTATGTGATTCTGTAAAAGTGATCTTTGAATATGGATAACTTGATTTATATATGACATTTTAACAGATTTAGACCCACCAAATTGTAGAGAATCAAATTATCTTTCTAACGATTCCAATTTTATAAAAATTCGACACCCGAGCAAGAAGTTATGGCCCTGCAAAGTAGGAGTGCGATGCATAAACAATCGCACATGGCTACTAGAACAAGTGTGCGATAGGTTATGCGGTGCACACCCTCAAGTGTGCGATAGCATGTGCGATGCACACCTTAGCTTATGCGATAGGATGTGCGGCACATACCTTATCATGTGCGATGAGGTGTGCAACGCACACTTATGATTTCATTCACAAAAAACACTTAGTTTTAAAGTTATTTTGAGGATAATTAAGTCTTTTAACACTCATTACACGTTTCAATACTTAACCTCACAAAATTTATAGCTTCTAATCACATTACAATCTTATTAACATCTTAAGTTCATTATTCAAGAGCACAAGAAGGAGAAAAACTACTAAGGTTGCATAATCAAGCTTGAAGGTCCAATCTTTCAACAATTTCATCGCCATTAAGGTATGCGTAGTGTTCATCCACAGATTCCTTTCATTCATGGAGTTCAAGAATCAATCGTTGATAAAAAATCATCAATGTTTTGTGGTGATATATTTGTATTCATGTAGTTGTTTGTTGTTTGTGTTATAGAGTGGGAATTTGATGAACTTCCAGGCAGATTGTGATCATATAGTTGAAACCCATGAATTTGGGTGGATTAAAGTGGTGTAAGTTTGTGAATACACCTATGCCTTAAAGAGTGCATGTAAGGTGTTTGATAAAATACCTAAGAGACTAGAAATCATGCATTATAGCTAAATTGTGGCTAAGTGAAGGATTCATGATAGGCCTCTATGATTCAATGTTATCCATGTTGATAATGTGTCTTGTGAACACTGTTGGATTACTCATGAACTATTCTTATGGAATTATGCTATGCTTACTTGCAAAACCCACTCATGTACAAGATGTAGAATACCTATGTACTTTATGAAATTCCCCAAGTTATGATATTATGGATTGTGGTTGTAATATGTAATGAGCATAATATTGAAAGCTATGCAAGTATATACATGTTGTATAAAACTCCCTTCGATGAAATAAATTGTTGAGAACCATGCTTTGTATGAAATCCCTTATTTATGATATTGTGGATTATGAACTCTAATATTATGATCAATTCGGTCATGTGTGTCCGTTTCCTTCCATCGAGTCCTAGGGGTACTTGTACCTGAAAAATATAGCTATGTACCTAGAGCCATGTCATGTTTTCACGATACTCTCAGTCAAGCCATGATCTATAGAAATCAGTCAGTCGTGTGACTCAGGAAAACTCAATAATCTCAGTAGTTCAGTATTCTTAGTAATCTTAGTGCTCAATAATCTCAATAATCATAATAAATCTCAGTAACTTCAGTACTCTTAATCGGTCCTCAGAACTCATTATATTCCATCCATTATTGGAATCTAGTAAACTCAGTTTTAGCTTCGTTAAACAATACCACTAGTATCTGTTCAGTTAATCAATATCAGTTTATCAAATCAGTTCAGTTAAGTTATTTAGTTCAGCCCAGTTATTCAGTTTTGTGTCTTTCATATGGGAGTAGGATTCAGCACCAAGCAAACCTAGAGATGGGGGTTCACCCACTAGAATAGGACTGAGATTCCTAGAAATAATCCTTAAGTTAACTACGTTGCCAGCGTAGGTACAAGATGTCACCCATTAGATAGGACTGACATACTCAGGGGTCACCCGTTAGCACATTTATATGTATAGGACTGATCCCAGGAGTCACCCACTAGATTAGGACTGACTCTATAGTAGATGTATTTACTGGTGATGCGGTACTGACACCCTTCCAGTTAGGGTAGAGATTGGACCCCAGTCAACTTAGCTTAGGGCATGTCGATTAGATGAACATATCCCACAGTTTCAGTTACAGAATCAGGGCTTTTAGACACAGTCAACTCAGCTTAGTAGTACAGATTCAGTACTATTAGATACAATCAATGCTTATCATTGTAAATAGACTTCAAGATCACCCATTAGCTAGGACTGATCTCAACTATGATTAATCAGTATCAAAATTATTAGATGTAAAGACCACCCGCTAGATAGGACTGATCTCAGACTAAGTCAAATCATCCTTATTATCAGTATACTTATGATCACCCGCTAGATAGGACTGATCTCAAATTTAGTTACTTCAAGTAGAATGAAACTCAGATAGTTCCATTAGAACTTAGACTGTCAAATACACTCGCTCAGTATCGGTTATATCGATTAGTCCGATCATTACAGTTATATTAGCTATATCAGTTTTCATAGCTCACGCTACCAGTATTCTATTTTAGGACTGTTAGACACAGTTATTCAAACTAGTTCTTCATAATTTGAACTGTCAGAAATAGTCAATAATCTATTTAGTACCTCAGTAACAGTAAAGGTATGTCATCAACATTCAGACTCAGTAGTTAGCATCATCACGAGTTCAGTTATAATTGTTTATGCATATATGTATTTTTACGTTCATATTAGTTAGCATTGTTCATGCATATAACCTTTGCATTTAGCCTACCTCACTCGTATACTTAGTACATTCAAACGTACTAACGCATTTGTGCTATGGTGCTTTCTCTTATGTTACACCATAGGTTCAGAGGAACGAGCTCCAAATCAGTAGTAGTATTCCAGTGTTCAGAGTTTGTAGTGAGTCCTTCTTATTCAAGGATGATATGATTATTACTACATTTACTATTCAGTTGCTAGATGGAGTTAGTTGGATACATGTTCCTTCAACTCCTTATTCAGTTCAGTTAGAGGCTTTTAGACTAGATGTCAGATTAGATATTCAGATCTCATTATTTTCAGTATTTATGACTTATTTTGGTATTGTTATACCTTTTTTAGATATTTTGTTATCAGACGTTTATTCAGTTCGAAACCTATGGCCTTTCATGTTCATGTTTTTGCATTTTATGTATATTATGCAGTATACAGGTATAGATATCAGTCATGGGTTAGCTTATGGTCGTTCGGGGTCATGAGCACCGTGAAGCATTTCGGTTCAGAAAATCGGGGTGTTACAGTAGTGAATCAAGTAAGTCTTCAAGTTATATTCTTATCCTAGAGGATTATTCAAATCCCTTATTTTATAAAAGAATAAGAACCCTACTCTATTTACCCCTATGTTCTATCCTCTTGTTCCCCCTCCCGGGCTCACAAGACAACACGAGGTGTATTCTAAGGTTAGCTATTCCTTAAAATAGTTAAATCAAGGATAAATAAAAAACAAAATATGATAAGAATTCTGAAAAAATTCAATTCAAAGAAATAGTAATCATGTTCTTTGCCTTAACCCCGGAAAAGGGGCTTTAGCCAATAGTGGGCATGACCGTAAACACAATGAATGAATACATGAAATAATCCATAAATAAAATAAAGTAGAAGAATAAAAACCCTAATTGAATTGTTTTCCATCCCCTATCCAAGTATCAATGACGCCCAAGGTGTATAACAACAAGTACAATAGTACTATTTATAGGACAAGGATTTTTGCAATCGGTGGAATAAGGGCCGTATTACGGGGATCATTTCACTGGGGGTCGCACCTCGGTTTCATCATGAGGGAAAATTGTTTTGGGAAACTTAGGAAAATGAATATTCATGGCACACACTCCACCACCCTAGATAAGGTCCTATACGCACTGGTGACATCAAACGTGTCCGTTTTACGTCAAGTCATCTTGTGCTTCCGTTGATCCATTCCTAGCCTTGTGATGTTGTTTACACTTGATTTAAAGCTTGTATATCATTAATATATAATAATAATCAACCCAAAAAGCATCATATAATATCAAAAACCACAGATTAGAGCTCAACACAACACTACATCAAGAATAAAAAAAGTTTTATTTGACTTATTATTTGACTCTTGACTTGGTTCAATTACTCTTTGAAAACTATAAAAAAGTTTTTCCACAAATAATTACACAATAATAACCTTATGAAATCATTAAAAACATTATAATCCATCGACATAGACTAGACAAATACCTAGCTCAAGCTAGTAATACTTGTTTTCTTATTTGACTATAAGTGACTCAATTAAGTATAAACTTGTTTGAAAGACACCTTAAACATTGTATTCACATACTTAAACACTTAGATTCTCAATTATATCATTTTTAACACCTTAATCACATGAGAAGTGATTAAAACAAGGCTAAATAAGCTAGGATAACCACACTAAGGTGCATAAATCCACCGCGGTAAGAGCCATGCGATCGCGGTGGGTTGACCTACTTGACTGACCGCGATTGATGTCCTTAGATCATGATTGCGATAACTGAGGACATGTTCTGGTCCAGCTCTTCAAACTACACTTCTCTTCTCTGGATCATTTTTATCTCATATCCATATTATTTTTAGTTCAATACCTATGTGCCTATAAAATGTGGAAAATAGTGCATTTAATCACAAAGTAGTCTCATTTAGACATTCAAATCATAGTAGTGTGCACGGAAATGGAGTGAAAATAAGTGGTAGATTGATAACTCATCAACACCCCCAACTTAAAGATTTACTTTTCCTCAAGCAACACCACCTCTACCACGTGACAATGCACATATATGTCAAAAATAGATGACCCAATGATCAAAGTGACATCAAGATTAGTTATCACCTCAAGTAGCTTTTCAAGAATGGACAAAGCTATTCTCCCGGTACCCTCAAAATAAAACACAATAAACAAGGTTGCAATAGAATTCAAAGAGGAACCATGTAATAATCACCAATACTCTAGGAGTGACTCACTTTTTAACATTAACTACACTATACTACCTTTTTGCCTCTTTTCTCGAAAGATGAAAAAATCACCCACCTTAACTTGTTCATATGCCTCCTCACAAGAAGAAAAATTTCACACACCAAGCTACCAAGTATACATCAAGGAATTTAAGTGCAAAAATCTCTCCCTCACAAGAACTCTCTATGCTAATAAGTGTCATACCATAGGTTTGCCCCTATTTTCAATCTACACTACAATGAATGTAAATGGTTCGAGATCTAAAAGGATTTTTTGAGCTTGTAATGTAGGTTTGGGGTAGGGTAGGATATCATTTAGGAATAACCATGGCTTATACCCTCTTTTAAAGTCTACATCACACTATTTAGTCAACTTTGTTGACTATGGGCCACTTCCTTTTGGTTTTATAAGTGCCTACTTTTATTACCTTGGTTCACCCAATTTATTTAATTTCTTTTACTTGCAAAATTCATGCAATTCTTTCCTTTGTTGGTTCCCTTATTTTTCTTACTAATTTATTCTTATAACTTTAAACTCATAGGCATCCACTTACAATATCATGGACAAAGTTACTTCCTTCAATCTTCACCACCCCCAACTTAGACTTTTAGCTTCAAGTTGTATTTTGAAGTTCAAGAAGGGTAGGGTTCAAAAGAGGGATAACAATAAAGAGGCTCACGTTTTGCAATGTGTTTTCCAAAGAAAGGTCCAAAGGATCAAAATGGGTGACTAGGGATAACATCTATGCATAGGTAGGCCTTTATTATGTTAAGTGGTCATCCAATATAAACAAGATAGCCTAAGATTATATCTCTAATCAAATAATATCAAAATTTAGCCTTGATATACTAATGGGGAAAGTTCAAGATGACACAAGTATACACGAGATTTAAACAAACAAACTCACCACACATAGCATCCGAACTCACCAAGAAGGCTTAATTTTACCTCATATTAGAGACAAAAATAGAGTATCTATCAATATGTACAAGCCAAAGATTTTGGAGTCACAAAAAGAGAAAAAGTTTTGTTATAAGGTTGCTCACGTCCATGCCCTTGATTTTAGAAATTTTTTGAAAGAAGGGGTTGCTTGTGTTACATTTTCACCACACACAATTTGCTATCTTATGGAAATAACCCAAGACTTAGTCTCACATTTTGGATTTCATATGGGAAACCATATGGCTACTCAGATTTTGCCATAATCCCAAATTACAATGCCACAGGTACTCAGACTTCCCTTACATTTATGACCTTGATGCCACAGGTACTCAAAATTCCCCAGCATCTATAGCTCAAGAACTAATCACAAAGCTTTCCCCTTAAGAATATTGTCACTCAATCTATTACAGGGAAATGTTCATCATGTATCACCATAATCAAAATAAATTAAAGTAAAACAAAAAATCTAAAAACAAAACATAATGAATAATCCATGAAAGGTTGGCACCATCAGAGTTCCCAAATGTAGCATCCCAAAAACAAAATAAAACATTATCCAAAATGTCATCAAACCAATACAAATCCAAGGGCACCCCCATCTGAAAGGATAGAAGTGTCCTTACCGTACAAGAAATGAAAAAGAGAAAGGATGCTCCTTGAATCTGGATCAAGAACTACTCTCTCATATGAACTCTATATCAGCTCCACCGATATCAATATTTGACCATTCAGTAGGGGCCTTATTATTACTCTCGACCCTAGGAGAAGGTAATCTGTCATGGGGTTCAGGACCTTCCACAGTCCCTTCACATCCATCCATATCTTGTTGAAAAACTTATCCCTCTTCTTCTCCCTTTTCTTCATTTTGTTATGGAATTCTAGAAGATCTTTATAAGACTCTACTAGTGCTGAGTATGCTCTCTCGAGCCTAGCTACAATGGCTCCCTGTGTCTCCTACTCCTTCTTATACTTCTCATATTCTGCAAGTGACACATAAGAGTTATGCCTTGTGGATGACTCTCCCAACCCCGGAGGCAAACCTGATACTAGCTCCTTGATGAACATAATATCAATATTAATGTCTTCCATAGGCCTAGAAGTGAATGGTCTATAAGATTTGGGTTCTTTAGCTATTGACTTACCCAAGTCAACTTTTCTCTTTTTTCTCCGTCTAGGTGCACCTTCGCCCCTAATTTTGAATGAAGTGATGTGAGGGCTTGGTTTCACCTAAGTATCTGTGATATACTCCTCTACCTCGTCCCTCAGGCACAACTCAGTAATAAAAGAATAAAAAGAAAGAAGTGTACCACCCTCAATCATAAAATATATCCATTCTTGAAGCATAATCTAGCTCATGTTCAAACCAATACCATAAATAAGACAGGCTACCATGCAAGCTCACAATTCAGTGATCAAATTCATGTGTATGCAAGGAGAAACTTTGTTGTAGATGATGTTCAACCAGATTATAGCCTTTATTTTGAAGTCGTGCATGAAGATCCCTCTTTTTCTTGAATCCCAACAAACCTCTCTACCAGGGCACAGAATGCTAGTCATCCAGTTACCTGGCCTACAACCTTTTTCTTGGAAATTAGCCATGTCTGTATTTGGGAGCACATATACCTTGTTTACCTATTCATCTCCAAAATGCACCTCCTTCCCCTAATTATCACCACTGGATTTAAGAGGGAAACTACACTAAGAGTTTCTTAGAACTCTCTTATCTAGTGCTTATTAGCCTCACAGGGGTCCGACGCAAAGCATATCCACCCAGTAGCAGCAAGCCTATTTAAGAAATTTGGAAAATTTTTGGGCACCCTATTCTTGCAGATACCACTCTCTAGGAGTAGTTTGGTCCTTGTGAGGTCATTGTAATACTGGCTTTGGCATTCTGGATCCATGAAACAGACGTGGTCATAGTCTCTTAGGCTGAGTGGATGTAGATAACATAATCTAGACCATCATTAACATTTTCATACCAAAAATATTCTAGATTATTTAGATAACCTCATGTGGCAATGTTAGAGCGGGTTTTGGAGTGAGAAATAGGCATGCAAAATATTTAGACTCAGCTAAAAATTGATCTCAGTTATAAAGATTGAGGACCATTCACCACGATCGCGGTGCCGTAATCATGGATAATTGGTCGCGATCATAGTTACTCAATCGTGGTCCAGATAAGCACAATCGCTAAAAGTAAGACCATGTTTGGCAGTTTCTGTAACATCACTAAAACACCAGCTTTTGACTCCATATTTATTCCAATCAACTTATCAATTTTCATGCTTATGAAAATAATACCCTAAGTGCTAGATTATACCCTCAAAGCATAAGGAAAGAAACATGAAATTCATTGGGGAATTAAATCAAACATATGGTATACACATTAATTCAATCATTTTAGGCCTAAATCTGGGTACTCAAGACATCCCCATTAATGTGTACACCAACTACAAAAACAAACCATAACACTTACCACACACAAACATGGATTTAACATTTAAAACACTATTACAGGCCTTTTTCTAAACTACAAGCTCCCAGCCTAAAAAAATATCAAAACGAGGGAGTTGAGACAACTTACAGAATTATAGAATGAAAATAAACTATATTTCACTACTTGGACACTCAACAAATTCTTAAGCCTTGGTGAATTTTGAGAGAATTTGAAAAAAATAAATAGGGCAGGAAGGCAATACAATGATCTCTTTAAACTGCATTGACCGCAATCGCGGTCAGATATCTACGATTGTGGACACGTGGCTACTGAAACTGTGAACATGCGGCTATCGTGATCGCAGAGACATGGACCATAACTGCGGTAACTTAGACCAAATTTTAGGTCTTCTGCATTCCCTTGCTCAATTCAAACATGATAATTTCACACCTTCCCTTTTTTAATTTTCTATAAACACTCTTTGTAGTACCATAATTTTCATAGATTATGCAAAAATAAAAGTAAAATCTACTCTATCATGCATAAATAAAAGGATACGTTCCACTTTTATGTCATGATGGGATGACTCCCACCGAGTGCCTATTTTAATGTCGTGGCACGATGCCTCTTCAACTATCTTTTATGTTTCCTGTTAGAAGATTTGAATCTCCATCCCAACTTTTTCTCAATATGCCTTAAGCGGCAGAGAGATAGAAGATTTAGATCTTCCAAGATGAAACATTGTAGAAATGGGAATACGATGAGGGAGCTTTTATCTCTCCATTTTGAAGACTCAAACCTTTTACCCAATGTCACATCAAATTTATGATTTAGCTAATTGGGTAAAGGTGGGAATACCAATAGGCCACTAGCTGTCCATCGAAAGTTGAGATCTTTGGTCTTTTAGTGAGAGGTCTTCATATGCTTATTTGGGAAGTCAAACTCCAAAATGTAGGGGCGAGTCCCCTTCTCCCCAAAATCCATAACTTTCCTGGGTAGATAGGCATTCATCAAATCCACTATGCATGATGTTGAAAAATGGTTTGAATGTGGTCTATCCCTTAATTCTGGAATTGCATCCATCTTAGCATCGTCACCCCAAATTGGGCTAGAGTATTCATATGAGATTTGCCTGATTTGTTCTTTTTACTCTAGCACTATTTCCTCAATCTTGGCATCATCTCTCATGGTTGGTTCAATTGGTTGGGAAATCACTGAGGATTCTTCAATATTGAGCTCATTTTGAAGTGTGGGCACACTCATGGTATTCAAGAGGTTGGCTTCCATACCCACGTCTTCTATCCTTTTGATCTCATCTCTATATGCCCCCATGTCTTGATACATGAGGTATATGTTATCCCCCACTAATTCCACCTGATCTAAGATAAGTTGAAGCATTCATTCAACACCACTCTTTTTAATGCTTCGTTCTTCCTTGTCTTGACCATAAGACCTATCAAATTCATAAGAAGAGCTAGCAATTGGGTTAGTTTAACGAAGGTAGAGAACATTTGGACAATAACTCCAATGTCCATCTTGACCACCACATTGAGAACAACCATACCCCTATAAGATTGAGATGGTACACACATCTCTCTCTGGGGATCATATCTATAATATTTCCAAAAGTAGGGTTCACCATAATATGGAAATGGATCATCTAGATAAGATCTCCAACCACCAAACTCTTTTTCATTCAAAGATTCCATAGTAATAATTAATAAAAAAATAAAAATCTATGTAACACAATAAACAAAATAAAATCGTAAACAAATATTTACAAGTTTGAATTCAAATAAGTAAGTTAAAATCCAAACTAACTAAATACACCAAATTATTCCCTGGCAACGGCGCCATTTTTTGATAACACTAAACTTATATGTCAATTTAAGTGCAAGACGATCATCATCAATATATTTGCCCTACTTTTAGTCTGGGTCAAATCCACGAGGAATAATGTGAGTGGCGAGTGAGTAAATTCGAAATGAAAGTTACTTGTTAGATTCAAAACTAAGATACAAAAATATAAAAATTGGGGGGTTTGAGTGAATATCAAAGCTAGTGTTTATTGATGGAATTCTAAAGTACTAACTTGGTGCTATGAATATTTAGAGTGTAATTGGTTAAAAATAGATCTTGGAATTATGCTTTCCTAGGGGAAACTTATATAAGGGGGTGTGATTATTCGATGCAAATTCTAAACATAGGTGATGTGATAGGCTGGGTTGAAAGTCCTTGAGGCTAGTGTGTCAACAAATTCTCAAAGATGTCACTCATTGACTCTTTCGAGTACCTAATGAGTGTGTCTCTTAAAGCCACCCAATACCTCATTTAGGAACCCCTATTTCTAGGATGGAACACAAGTGATAGTCAACCTCATAATCACCCTTATGTTTAAGATGGTGAAAAATTAGCAAACTAAATCCAATAATTGTCTACTATGGCCTTGGTTCCCATATCCCTCTTACAAGGATGATGTGGGTTCCTAAATTTCACCTAAACCCTTCTTTCTAAGATAGTTTGGGCTTTTAAGAGCTTGGGATTTTCACCCACAAACCTATGTGGGTATTTGGGGATTTCACCCACAAATCCCAACCAATTTAGCCAAGAAATTATAGAATCCATCATCACAAACTATAAAATGCACAAATACATGACAACCTATAACTAATTGCACCCTAATCTAGCATAATCCCAAGAGAAAGAACTAGATACACATAAGATTAAACAAGATATACCCAAAAATATGCATTGACTTGATTCATGGAAGACTAAGTGAATGTTATTTCAAACTTTCAACTTTAACAAATCTCCAACAGAAATTGCCAATCCTTCACTTAGAAGCTACTCTAATATATTCGTCACCCAAAAATTTGTACAATAGTTGTCTTCTCAAAATTAGAAATTAGAAAGTGGAGAAATTCCACAAAAATTGGTTATAAGTTCATGGGATAGGGTTTGAGCATCTTAAGAAAAAATTTGGGAACAACTGCGTGTATTTATATCTTTGCCCTTGGTTGTATTTTCTTATAAGCTGTGATCGCACCAGATTGACCGCGATTTTGGCTACTGTGACCACGATAAGAGCCACAAGAATGTAGTATGTTGACCTTCTTGACTGACCGCGATCGCAATTCTCATACCGTAATCGCATTAACTGAGGCTATGTTCTGCTCTAGGTCTTCAAACTACACTTGTCTTCTCCTTTAGATCTTTTGCATCTCGTGCCTACATATTCTTAGTTCAATACTTTTGTGCCTACAAAATATGGAAAATAGTTCATTTAATCACAAATTTGTCTTATTTAGACATTCAAATCATAGTAGTGTGCACGAAAATGGTGTGCAAATGAGTGGTAGATTCACCACACATCAACTCTCCTATCTAGGTTGACTAGAATAGGTGTTTTCATGATTCTATTAGTTGAGTCATGGCAGTTAGTATTAGAGCACTATGTTATTGACCTCACAAGTACAAGAGTAAATATCTGTAGAGTCCTACGAATTGGTGTGTAGATGTTCACATAAAATTCTTGAGAAGCTATTAGGCATTATAGGAATTATTTCCTTTTTTTGCTTCTTATATGTTACCTTAAATTTTGTTTATCTAGGTTGAGCCCAATTGGTATCTAGTCAATTTAATAGGTATCTTGAGGAGTTTCCAACTGAAATCTAGTTGTTTCTAATTGATATCTCTCCATAAGATCTTAGACTTATGATTGTTATATAAATTATGATGAAAATTCTCGATTGTAACTTTATTGGTTTATTATCAGATGTGATTGTGATTGTTTATTGGCTTGATGGTAGTACTGGTATAATTAACCAAAGTGTTGTTTGTATTAGCGATTTTAAAAAATGGTTTTTGGTTTTGAATTTTTTGATAGATGTAAGGTTGATTGGTGGCTAAAATATTTGTTGATGGTTGGATTGTCGATTAAATAAATGAAAGATCTGTTATTGATTGAATTGTCTGTTAAGTGGTTGATATGTTAGCCCTTGGCATAAAAGTTGAATGATGTGTTTGATAAGATGTGCTGATAAGTTACAGGTCTGATGTGGGCGTCAATGTCTATTTAAGGTGACATACATATTTATACATCAGACTTTATTTGACTTATTGGTTTTGACTATTGATTGAGTAAATTTGTTGAATTGTGATGGTAATGTGTAGTTTATAAGGAAATCGTGAGATTATGGTAGAACTAGGTTCCCGTATATTTGTGAATATGGTAATTATGGCTTCTCATTATTCAAACTAGTCACACATATGTTAATTTACATAATGACTTGTAATTGGCTTATTATTTTATGACATTGATTATATACTTATTATATAGGAATAATGATCAATAAATAGTATCTCTTGAATGTGAGATAATTGAATTATAAAGGTTTGAAATGAGATTGTTTGATTTTGATTGATGACCCTTAGTTGTATAATCAATTGAGGGAGTAGAATTATTAGAGGTGTTCTTGCACATTCATATCTTTCTCATTATTCATGATAATACTTGGTGGTTATTGCTATTTGACTAATTGTGGTGTATTGAGTTGGTAATTTTACTAACCATAAGATAGTTTTAAGGCTAAATGAACATAGCTTGGGTGATAAGTAATGAGATGGTTTTTTTATAAGAGATTAATTATTTAGGGCCGAATAGAGTAATGTGAGTTATGGTGGAGAACTTATGTATTAATGAAACCCATAGTAGTGTGTTGGTTGTTAGTTTCACTATAGATAATTTATTCTTGTGTTCTGATCATGGAGGAATAAAAAAGAGTCTTACAGTAGATGTCTTGAGGGGAAAGGTGCAAGTATTTGGTGGTGATGTATTTTTTATTGAATTGCTTTTGGTGTAAGTACCCTTGTAGAGTTTTTCCTAGGATGAGAGTTGATAAAAATCTCAGGCTAAGATGGGTTCCATTGAAAACCCAGCGTTGTGTGGTTTAGAGTAATTTGTTCTCGTGGTATAGTGTTTGATGAAATTAAGGTGATGTCATGATAATAAGGGATATAGTAACCCATAGAAACTTTCAAAATGGAATTCGGGCAAGTATAACTACGAATATAGCATTTGACATAAAAAGGGTTAGTTTGAAATGTCAAAATTTGAGTAATGTGTTGACAAAATGAAAAAATTGAGAAAATTCTAAGTTTCTACCTCGCCTACCATGATACAATGGGACGTCAGCCTCTACCACAGAGCCATTATAGAAAAAATATTCTTGTTATAGTAGGAGTCAATAATCACCAGCTACAATATAACACACAGATCTTGCTATAGCAAGGCTGCTATAGTGGGAATTGGGCCGCTAGTGGGTTTAATTTAATAATTTGTTCAGTTTTCTCCAAGTTTAGATGTTATCTCATCATGAACTCTCAAGGTTTCATTCTTAAATAATTTTGAGGAAAATTTCTAATTCATGTGTAAATGCTGGCTACATATCTTTTTATCTTGAAAAGCCTCGATAGAGAGGCAAAGCATAAATTGTGGTTAGTAGATAAATGATAGCGAGTGGTTAAGTAAGGTGAAACATAAGAAACTCTGAAAGTTGTTATTTATAATTTCAACCTCTTGGTTCTCTTCACCCAATGTCCTTTTGGGGATGGATGGATGGTAAATTAGTATCTAAAGTAATGACCTATTTCGTCGTTACTTAAAGTATCTGCGGTAAGGCATAAAAATATCATTATTCATAGGTGTTAAGATTAATTCTTTAGTTTGAGAGTGCATTAGATATTAATTAAGGTCATATAATACAACTATCATAAAGTTAAGTTGGAAGTATCTGTACCAATTTAGTTTTGGGTTTAGTTTAAACTAGGGCCAACTTCAAATAAGCACTCCTAGAATATAAGGATTTATCAGCCCCAACTCCTAGAATATAAGAATTTATTATTCCCAATTGATATTTGTCACAACCCGATTTTTGAGTCATAATGGTACCAACTTTATCACACCAGTAGATAAGCCAAATCTTAGCTCGGAACTATAAGAAATAGGCTAATATGGTGGAAAATGGTATAAATGCCGAAAATAAGCAAGTAAAAGACTTACAAGCAATAAATCATGGAATAATAATATAATAGAAGAGAAATAAGAGCAATAATAACATCCCACAATCTAGTAGTATCAGTATAAGAGCCTCTAATCCAAAAGAATACAAGAACTATTAAGTCAATGTACAATAGTCCAAAAAGTAGAAAAACTAGCAAAAACAGGAAGAAGAAGAAAAGGTTAACTCTGACTTCGAGAGATCACCCTATCTCCGAACTCTGACTAGCGTAAATCTCAGCATCAAGGATGGAAATAAGTACTCAGATCTGTACCTAAAAGGTACAGAAGTGTAGTATGAGTACCAAAGCCACAAGTACTCAATAGGCATCAGTGGCCGACTAAGCTAAATCATAATATAAATACAATAAAATGCGAGATTAATAAGCTAAGTCTAGGTAAGAGGGAAAACCTGTAATAACACTCTAATACTATAAATAAATAATTAAAATAATAACATCAGAGGAAATATGACTATCACTCAAAACTAGGTCCCATAATCCAATAAGTGCAATAAAGTAAACAACCCAACACGGCCCCCCATAAGCCTAGACGGTGCAATCAAAGAGAAGTAATAATTGAAATCATACTAAGTAGCCATATCTTGAAAGCATAACCGTGAATCCTTTCATACCGTGATCACCAAAATCAAATCAATTCCATAACCATCATAGATAACCTTTCAATACGTACTTAAATCGGAACTCATATCATTATTTTCCAGACTTGAACTAGAACTCATATCATGAATAAGGCCAGAATTGAATCGGTCTTAATATCATAAATCGTCAGACTTAAACCAGAACTAATATCCTTTCCAAAGTACCAATATAGAATAATACACAAGGCCTATCAATCCTACAAGAAATTAATAACAATCATGGCCTAAGGTGACCGACGGGGCCCACTTCTCTCCCCGAAAGCCATTCTAAGGTAAATTCTACACCAAACAAAGATATGGTATATAATTCACTTCAAGATATTAAATAACCGACAATTTTGTACTAAGCTAGAAAATTTACATAAACAATCAGTAACTAAGCCAATTATGCCTAACTACAGTTCCTTGACTGGCTAAAAAATCAATATTATACTCATATATACCTCCAAGACCTAATTTTCAACCCAAATCTAGCACATTATCATAAATATACAACAATTAATTTCAATCTAAAAGAAAAGTGCCTACCTAGATGCCAACTTTGGGTATAAAATCACATAAAAATCCCATGTGAGGTCCGCTCGTTGAATCACACTTTTGAAACTGACAATGCATCCCTTTAGGCTCAAGGAACATTTACCCATAAGAATGGATAAATTTTGAGTTGAAATGACACCTTAATCTACTCAACAAGAATTTAGGAATTTTGGGAATAAATTGAGGAAATAACCATGAATTTAGTGGGAATTTACCAAGGTTTTGATGAAGAAATAAGTAATCCAAGTTCACAAACACCTCAAAATCCCTCAATAATCACACTCCTAATTTTCCACTCTCTATGGCTTTTTAACTCTTGGACTTGTGGAAAAAAGGGAGAAAATTATCTAATTGGGGAATTTAATGGCCTCCTTGGTTTTGCATAAGTAGGAATGACCGCTTAAGCAGTCACCACTAAAGCACCCAAGTACCGCTACAGAAATACCCATTTAGTGTGGCATACTGCTAAAGAAGACAGGCTACTGCTAAAGCGGTATCAACTTTAGCGGTCATACCAGAACTAAAACTAATCATCTAGGGCTAGCCCTAAAGCGACCAACTGGTCGCTAAAGCACACAAATGGCTGCTTTAGCGGATGCACCGACTGAAACTTAAATATTTACAAGTTTCCACTGATCTCTTGGGATTTATTCAAAATCTATGAACATAAATGAAATATTCAACCCTATAAAATTCAATATTTTGGACTCAACGGATCATTCAAAATTTTTATTCGAGGTTATTTTGACAAAAAATGGGCCCCACACCCAAGGACCATTTTAATAATTTTTTGGCCAATAACTTGAAATAAGTCTGCATGCCTTGAGTCTCGAACCGAATGTGCCTTTATCCTAAAATCAACATTACAAAGCTGATTGAACTATCAGAATTGGTATAAGAAGTCGTTTAGTTAAAGTTATGCCTGAAATCCAATTCTTACCAGCAACGAGTTCAAAATAAGGAATTCTCTCTAAGAACCAAACAAACTATTTAGAAACTGAATTTTTAGCTCCAGCAAGTCTTAAATGGCATGGGATTGCTATAGGAAAGCTCTACAAGACAAAAAGGAGGGAAAATATAGTCCACTACTAAAAGAACTTTTATGTTCAAAAATAAAGGGTTAGGATGTACCTGAAGGCTTGAACAGGTGCAAATACTGGGTCTGCATCTCACTCTTGATCTCAAGAGTATCCTACTTTACTGGGCGGTGTCTCTACTAAACCTTAACTTTTGGAATCCTCTAGAGCACAATTGCCTGACATCCTAGCTTGTATGAATACCGATTTCTCCACAAATGTCAATCTTGAATCTGACTGAACCAAGTCCCGCCAAACCACATGAGACTCATTGTTAATATAACACCAAAATATAGAAACATAGAAAATTGAATGGACAACAATAAAATCTGGGGGTAAGGCTAATTTATAAGCCATCTCTACAATTGTGTGAAAGATCTCAAAAGGTCTAATATATCTGGGGATGAGCTTGACTTACCTCTCAAATATCATCACACCCTCTATGGGTGATACTCAAAGGAATACCCGACCACTAACTCTAAATATCAAGACATGACGTCTACGATCTGCCTAAGACTTCTGCCTACTCTAGGCTACCCTTAGCTTATCCTGAATCACCTTGTAAATACCTTGAGATCTAATCTCAAAGGTCTTAAACCATCCAATTAGAGATCAATATTGCCTACTATATAAAGCCTAAAATGGTGCTATCTCAATGCTCAAATGGTAGCTATTATTATATGTGAACTCCACCAAAGCTAAGTGTTTCTCTCTCTAACCCTCAAAATCTATAACACAGGCTTGGAGCATATCTTCAAAAACCTAGATAGTCCAATCCAGCTGCCCATCGGTCTAAGGGTAAGAAGCTGAGCTAAGATCCACCTGAGTACCCAACTCCTCTTGAAAATCTCTTTAGAGACTAGAAGTGAACACTGATCCTTAGCATGAGATGGTAGATATAGGTACTCCATGCAAATAAACTATCTTATAAAGATAGATATGGGCTAACCTCTCAGCATTGAAGACATCTAAATAGGAATGAAATATGTTATTTGGTCAATAGATCTACAATGATCCAAATACCATCAGAACCACTAGAGGTGTGAGGCAAACCCTAATAAAGTCCATGGTGATCTGCTCTTACTTCCACTCTAAAATGGGAAATCTCTAAATCAAGCCACCAAATCTTTAGTGATCAGCCTTTACCTACTGACAACATTGGTAATGACCTGCGAAGTCCACCACATCTCTCTTTATTCCACTTTACCAATTATGCAGCCTCAAATCTGTATACATTTTAGCTATACCAGGGTCAATACAATATCTAGAGCAGTGAACCTCATACAATATCAACTGAATCAAGTCGTCGATCCTCAAAACATAAATATGGCCGTCATATCTCAGGATACCTTTAGAATCCATAGTAGCCTTCCTAGCACTCAAAATATGAGAAATCGATTGAGCTTCCAAAGATCTACTCATATTCTTCAGACCACTAGAAAGGAACCTCCTTTTGGGTCAATCTGGTAATTAGAACTGTAATAGAAGCAAGACCCTTAGTAAATCGCCTGTAGTTACTAACCAAACCAATGAAGCTACAAACCTTAAATGAAGCTGTAGGCCTATCCCAATCAAGAATAGCCTCAATCTTTATTAGGCCCACCATAATCCCATCCTTAGACACCACATGTCTTAGGAATGTCACCGACTCGAGCCAGAACTAATACTTTGAGAATTTGGCCAAAAGCCTATGATTTCTCAAAGTTTGGAGCATAATCCGCAAATGTTACATATTCTCCTCTCTACTCCAAGAATAAACAAGGATGTCATTGATGAATCCAGTCATGAAGGAATTCAAATATGGCCTGAACAAGCGGTTCATCAAATCCATAATGCAGCTTGGGCATTGGTCAACCCAAGAAATATTACCAGGAACTAATAATGACCATAATAAGTCCTAAAGGTTGTCTTTAGGATTTTCTCAACCCAAATCCTCAACTGGTGGTAACCGGACCTCAAGTCAATCTTAGGAAACACTGCTACTCCCTAAAGCTTGTCAAATAGATCATTAATGCAAGCATAGGATATTGATTCTTCACTATCACCTTATTAATCTATTTGTGGTCAATACATATATGCAAGGAACCATTTTTCTTATTCACGAACAAGATAGGATCACCCAAAGGAGATACACTTAGTCTAACAAAAGCCTTACAATAAAGATCCTAAATCTGAGAAAACATTTCCTTAAGCTTGACAAGAGCCATACAATAAGATTCTATTAAAATAGGTTTGAAGCCCAACTCAAAATCAATAATAAACTCAATATCGTATTTAGGAAGAAAACCTGGTAAATCTATAAAAAACATTAGGAAACTCACAGACTATAGGAATAAAGTAAATCAAGAAAATCACCATACCAACATTAAAAATATAAGCAAGATAACACTTGCAACCCCTCGATATAATTCTCCTAGCCCAAACATAAGAAATAATTCCCATCGGCATACGAGAAATAGATCCCAGCCATGCAATCGGGGGTATGCCAGTCGTGGCTAAGGTAACAGTCTTGGAAAAAAATCCAAGACTGCATGTTAAGCAAATAACAATTGCATGGCCAAAATCACATCAAAATCCACTTTATCCAGCATAATAAAAGCATCCTAGTATCAAACTCTCAAACAGTCATAACACATGATCTATAAACCTAATCCACTATAAAAGAATCACCCATGAGAGTAGATACACATAACAACACCGATAAGGAATCCCAATATAACTATAACCATGGTGCATAATAGACAGATACATAAGAGTAAATGGATCCTATATCAAATAAAGTAAAAGTCAGCTGATGACACACTAAAATCATACCTGTAACAACAACATCCAAAGACTCTGCCTTGAGTCTACCAAGTACGATATAAATTGACCTCGCCCGCCAACTACTAGACTCCTAATCAATCTCCCATCCTACCTTGACTTAGGACCTCTCTGAGTACCTTGGGGACCACCTCAATGACCATATGTAGATCCTCTAAATAGAGGTGGTACTACCCTCATAGGTGGAATACTCTACTATGCCAGAATACTTCCTCTATGATTGGGACACTTAGAGAAATGTATGAGGGCTCCATAGTCATAGCATATCCCAGGAACTATACTAAACCTAGAAGATCAACCTAACCTAGAATAACCCCCTTAGCTAGAATACACAGAAGATGAACCTCTCAAAGAATGGCTACTTCTCTGGATAAGATAATTAATATAGCTAGATTGGCCTATATTAATAATCTAAAGAGCGACATGAATGGGCCGACTAGATAGACCTAATGCTGGTAAGGCTGACATAAAAGGTATCTACCTTGAGAACCATTACCTTTGAATCACAAGCCATTCCAGTTCCTACTAAAACTGCTCTGATATTATGACCACTTAGCACTGCCCCTTGGCCTCACAATGCTTCACTTTCATAATCTAAGCATGATTAAAAACCTTATCCAAAGATATAATAGTGGCAACTAAACTCTCTATATCCATGCAAAAAGAAATCCTCAATCCCTAACAACGTACCAAACTTTCTCATACTCGATCATTAAGATAGATGTAGCATGCCTAGACAACTCATAAAATCGAGCCTCATACTCTATAATAGTCACACAAACCTACTCAAATCTAAAGAACTACTTTCTTAAATGATCCCTAACTTTATGACTTATATACTTCTCCCAAAAAACCTTAGAGAATTAAGTCCATGTCAATAAAAAAGATCTAGATGGCCTAGAATTAAGATAACCTCTCCACCAATGTTGAAATTTAAAATCCAAACTAAAAAGTAGTGTAATCCATACCATGAGTCTCAGTTAGGCCCAAATTATAAAGCCTATCCTCTCTAGCAACAGAGAACACATAAGCATCCTCACTTAATGTACCAATAAACCTAAATAGAGTTAATCTAAAAAATCTACCCAACATCTTCTGCTTCTTAATAGTCATAGCCAGTTGGACGACTTTTGATTAAGCAATTATTGACACTGTAGGAACCACAACTCTAAGAGTCATAGCTATAGGCCGTGCTTTGACCTCTATTCCATTCTATTCAACAGACTGAGCACCATCATATGGTGCACCACCAACTAATCCCAAGAACTAAACTAATGCATCTTTAAGAAGTGACAAATGAATAAACCTCGCTAGAGCCTGGGCTAGCCCTTGGCTGGAATTGAGGGATCTCTTACGGGAGCCAGAATAGGGTTTGGTGATGGCTCCTTATCCTGGCCTCAGGCTGGGGATGCATCTCTCAATTGTCCTCGATATATAGGTCATCCATAAAATCTAATAGGGTCCTAGTTATGGACTCGAGGTCTTTGTCTTATATATTAGTAGCATGTGTTCTAGCTATCTACAAAAGAGTGAATAAATAAATCTTTAGAAGCCAATTCAGACTCTTAGCATGAAGTGAGTGAAAGAAGTAAAGATATCCTAAGAATGTCCTATAGCCTTTCAAATATAAGAAGTAAACATTGTCATTTTCATCTATGGGACTCTATTGGACATTTGCTGTGGTACCTATAATACTGGTGAACATAGTGATCTAATACTAATTTGCCATGACATAATTTCTATGTCATGATGGCACCTAATTTACCCCACCAGTAGGTAAGCCAAACCATTTCCCAGAGCTATAAGCAATGGGCTAATTTTGTGGAAAATGACATAATGCTGGAAATATGCAAGTAAAAGACCTACAAGTAATAAATCATGGAATAATAATATAACAAAAGAGAAATAAGAGAAAATAAACATATCCTATGACCTACTAATGTCCGTACAAGAGCCTCTAATCCAAAAGAATACAAGTACTATTAAGTTAATGTATAATAGTCTCAAAAAAGGAAAGACTAACAAAAACAAAAAGAGGAGACAAGGTCAACTCCAGCTCAGAGAGCTTACCCTATCTTGTAACTCTGACCAACACAAATCTTAACTTCAATGATGACAACTAGTACTCATATCTACTCTAAAAAGGTACAAAAGTGTACTATGAGTACCAAGGCCATGAGTACTTAGTAGGCATCATCGACCGACTAAGCTATATCATAATATAATTTTAATAAATTGCGAGATAAATAAGCTAAGTTAAGGTAAGAGGGCAAACCTAAAATAATTCTTCAATACGATAAATAAATAACTGGAATAATAATATCAAGGAAACATGGATATTACTATAAAACTGGACTCCATAAGACAGTAAGTGCAATAAAAAAAATAAGACAACACGGTCCCCCATAATCCAGAAGGGTGCAATCAAAGAGAAGTAATAACTAGAATCATACTAAGTAGCCATATCTCAAAATCATAACCATAAGTCTTTTCATGCTGTAATCATGAACTCGAATCAGCTTCATAACCATCATAGATAACCTCTCAATGCTAGAATTGAATGGGGACTCATATCATCATTTGCCAAACTTAAACCAGAACTCATATCATGAATAATAACAGAATCAAATCGATTATAATAGCATAAATTGTTGGACTCAATAAAAAACTAATAAAATCTCCCAAGTACCAATAAAAAATAAGGCATCATGATTAAAAACTATTCAGGCTCAAGAACATAATTAAAATAATATACAAGTTCTATCAATCCTATAAGGAATTACAACAATCTTAGCCTAAGATGGGTCGGGGGGGGTGGTCACTTTTATCCCTGAAAGACATTATAAGGAGAAGTCTACCCAGAACAAGGCAAAAATATGTAATTCATTACAAGATATTAAATAAGCCATAACTTTGTCGTAAGATAGAAAATTTACCTAAAGAAAGAGTAGCTATGTCAATTATGAGTAATTACGGCTCCTTGATCGACCAAAAGATCCAAATTGTACTATGTGTACCCCCAAGACCTAATTTTCAACCCAAATCTAGCACATTATAATGAATATACTAGAATTAAGCCTAATCTAAATGAAAGGTAAACCTAGCCTTCTTGGACATCGAAGAAAGCCCAACAAAATTTGCAAAATAAGTAATTTCCCTTTCTGAGAAGCTTCCGCATGATGCCACGCTATCAAAAAGGTAATATACTCATATATATGAGAACAATGGTAACCTTATTGCATTTTTATTCTTTGAGTCCAAAATCACGTAAAAATCTAATGTAGGTCTCATTTGCAAAATCACACTATCAAAACTATCATCATATCCCGCTATTCTCAAGCAATATTTATCCACAAGAATGGGTAAATTCCAAGCTCAAATACCACGTAAATCTACTCAATAAGAATATAGGAGTTTTGGGAATAAATTGAGGAATTAACTATGAATTTAACAAAAACTTACCAAGATTTTGATGAATAAATGAGTCATCCAAGCTCACAAACACCTGAGGATCCCTTAATAATAAATTTCCCAATTTTCCATACTTTCTAGGGCTTTTTAGCTTTTGGACTTATGGAAAATGGGAGAAAATTAAGCAATTGGAGCATTTAATGGGATCCTAGGTACTTGGCCTAGCATACCTCTAAAGTAGATAGGGTGTCACTAAAGCAACATCCACTTTAATAGTCATGCCAGTGATAAAGTGGTTTGTCTACGAAAAGCCATGGCTGCTAAATCAATGGGATAGCTACTAAAGTGGGCTCATCTAAAGCACCCAAAGGGCTACTTTAGCGGATGCACCTGCTAAAACTTAGAATTTTCCAAGTTACCATAGACCCCTTGAGATTTATTTGAAATCTCGTGAACCCATAGAATTATTCTACCCTATCAAATGCAATATTGTAAACTCAATGGAGTAGTAAAAGTTTTCATCCAAGTTCTTTTCAATAAAATATGGGCCCCACACCAAACAATTATTTTATTAATTTTATCCAATTGCTCTGAATGAGTTTGGATAACTTGGGTCCTAAACCAAAGTTTTCCTTAACCTAAAATCGATGTTTATAGCTAATGGACTTGTCCAAATTTACATACAAGGTTATTAAGCTACAGTTCACATCTGATAGCCAATTCTTACCAGCGAAGAGTTCAAATTAGGGAATCGGCTTAAAAAACAAAACAAACTTCTTAATAACTAGACTGTCAGCTCTAGCAAGTTGTAAATACCTTGGCGAAGCTCTAGGAAAGATCTAAATAGCAAATATGAGTTGAAATATAGAAAATTACCTATAGGGTCATTACAATACACCCAAACTATAACTTCCTTTTAAGAAGAGTAAACGGTCGTTGTCATATATATAACCCAACAAAGAGTAAGGTCAAATCCTAGGGAACTAGATGCTTATAAAGTTGTATGTCGATCAGTTGACAGTTAATCATCATTTTCCACAAAGTAGGGTTTCTTTTCTATAAAATTAAATAAGTAATTACTGTAAGTAAAAGTACCAATGTATTCTCTATAACATATTATCAACAAAGAAAGAGTAAACTAGGATTATGTTTACCTTGGTGTTTGATCAGGTTTGGATTATAGGGTATGTGAATTTATACCAAAGCATGGAATTATAGGGACATCGAGGTCAATTTTCCATCTAAGTATTTCCCAACCTTCACAGGTGGTTTTCACCTTAATTATTTCAAACTTAAGTCAATGAAATAATAATCCAATCCCAAGCAATTAATCCGGTTAAAATATTTATCTTTGTTTAGAGGTCAAAAACTCTAAATTCTTATTGCTGATCTCTTTTCCTAACATAATCTTTTTACCTCAATCAAGCTATGTTTTAGGGCATGTTCTAAATTTACAACCAATAGAACCCAATAAAATGAAGAGAAAATCAATATAATCACAAGCATAGTAAAAACTTCAATAACCCATAATCCTAGATATGAAATTCCACCAAGGATACCATAACCCTAGTTATGTATTTTAGCCACTCATGATCAAAAAATAGATGAAAAGGCTTGATTTCATAAATTTAAGATTAAAACTTACAATGTAGATATTTAGGATTTTGAACCCAAGTTCAAACTAAGACTGCTATATTTCAAACTCGCCAAGCTCATTTCATAAGAACAAATACCTTATGAAAGTTAGATCTAGGTAAAAGATGCCTATTCTAACCCTAGACTAGCTATTTATAGGCTCTGATAAAGTGGGGATTTGAATCTCAAGTCTAGGTTGCCATGTCATGGTTGATGACTTATCTGATAGTCCATTGGATGGGCGATGGTTCATCGGGTGAATTATTGCTTGGGTCTAGTTTGCATATGATCTATGTGAAAGACAAAAACTTTAATGATGATCCATTTCTGGGCCGATGTCCTATTAGACTAGTTGTCACTTAATTGATATTCTCGATAGATTATTCCTCTCTATGATGATTTGGGTGATGGTTCATTGCAGCCTTGATATCCCGAAACTTGATGGTACTCAATTCTACTTTTACCCTCTTTTGTTATTTTTGGTGAAGGAAAGATCAATGGTCCTTTAGAGAACTGACATCATATCAGGCACCAGGTCATAGGCCTCATTAGCTTAAAGTTCCTATTTTTCCTGCCCTTGAGTTTGTTTCCTAAGAATAAGTACAAAACACATTAAAAATACTAACGGCTATTGAAAACATACAATAATCCATCACTGAAGATACAAAATAGACCATTACGAGCCAGTACATAAAAACCCTTAGCTTAGGATGATTGCTTGTTCTCAAGCAACTTAACATGGTATCATACCCGAATCTAGATATAGAAAGAATAAACAACCATTGGAAATAGTATATACCTAACTTATATTGACCAAATATACACGAGTTATTTAGCAACTAATTAGTATGGATCTAATCTTGGCATTATACTCTAGATAAGTCACATAACATACACTTACGACACCTAATATTAAAGTCAGAAACCACAAGTATCATTCACATTCTCTCACCACCAAGAAGATTTTTTTGCAAAGATCTATTTAATTCAAATACTATAATTCAAATCTCCCACTCTCACAACAAGCTTCAAATAATGCATACACAAAACCATAAGGTTGCCCCTTACTATTTTATCAAGTTCTATAGCTGGTTAACAAGGATCACTATAAGACTTTATTTGGATTGTAATTAAGGATTAGGTGTATGTATGGTATAATTTTGGAACAGTGAATCAACAATCATTGCCATCGTTACCACTTATTTGGTTCAATTTACAACTCAAACCTTCCTTTCCTTGTCTACTAGGCCTCTCTTTCTAGCTGACTGTGCTATAATCCTTTAAGGAAATATGTAAATACTTTTTTGATATATATTTATGCACACGTCTAATCCTTTTGATTCAACCTTTATATAGTAAACACTTTTAGTCCATGTTCCAGAGTTGAAATACACGATGTCCAAAGAAGGACCAAGGCCAAAATATAGTTTTAACAATAAAGACTCCCTTCATACTCTTATTTACTGATTAGATCTTTCTATATTATCCATCCTCAACTTAGGCAATTTTCCTGAGTTGAGGTGTACTATGTCCAAGGAGCGACTAGGGCCACAATAGTGGTTTAACAATAGAGAAGGGAAGTTTAGTAGTTGTTGATTAAAATGGCTATCAGCTCAAATAGGGATTAAGGGAATTTATACATATAAACATATTATTTGGTCAGGTATTTAAGGCTAAGTGGACTTAATTAAAACAATCCCTATGATCCTATGCTATATAACCAACTATCACCTAACAAAATAGATTGGGCATGTTCTAGCCACATACACAAAGTAAGAATCTACACAAGCTCCTCATAGATATTGCATTAAAATGATATTCATGTTGATGATTATTAGATTCATGCTTAAGCTTAAGAAAGCTTTACTTTATTTAGAAATTACTAATGATAAGTTTAGATCCACAACAGTTAATTATCAACACAACTACATACATAATCAAATTTTTTAAAGGGTCTTTATTTCACAATATTCCAACTTATAACTATTTATTCATTCTTTTTCTTTTCACAAGCGCTATATATACAGACAATATCCTATGACAAGATAGAAATAAAATATCTAATAGAAACAAAAATAGAAATAGAAATCCTAGACATTCCTGTTGTCCTAGATAACAAAAGAGAGAAAAGAACAAAAGAAATAAAAAACCCCATACATATAGACTACCATTCACAAGTACATATACCCCACCCCACCAATAAACAAATGCTTTATCCTTAATGCATTAGTAATAAAGTACAAGGGGTGGAATACTTGGAAAGACCTTAGGATTGGGTGTCCACAAAATCATAAAGGCCTATTTGGCCTTAATATTAGAAATAATGACCCCAGTAATGGTCAAGGTGCTCAAAACAGAAATATCTTCACTAACGGGGTGGTATCAGTAATATTGGTGGTTTTGACCCATATACATGCACCAAACTGGTGGACACACCATATACCTCATCTACCACTTTGTTCTTTCTTTTGTCTTCATTCTTTAGGGATTTCTTCAAAGCCTTTATCACGTCTCTTTCATTATTCATCTCAGTTTTGTATTTTTTTCTGAATTTCTTCTTCTAGCTACTCTGAATCACTACCTTTCCTTTGTTTTTCAATGGCTATCCCATCAAATCCACTAAATCATATTTTTATTTTATTCCTAATTCTTAAATCAAATACACCTAGGATGGGTTGGCTCTTTAGCTCAACTATATCTTCTTATGCTTGCTTTAACTCAGCTGTAAACTTAAATAAGTCTAGAATTGAGAGTTTCCATAGTGTGTTTTCCACCCTTTCCTCAATGTCATTTATTATAGCATAAAGATTTTGATATGAATTCAAATCTTCAACCACAATCTTATCTATAAATTGCTTGATCTTCTTTGCCTATACATTTAGTTGTTGTTCGAACTTACTTTTGAGATTTTACTACTTTTGCCAAATTTTTTTGTGTCAACGTATACTCTGAATAGACTAGTGGTATATATGTTGTATCATACATCTCAACAGTAGGAGGTGCAAGTGTAGAGCCAAATGCTACAAAAGTGCCCTGTGGATCAATTGTGACAAGATGTAAAGGTATACCTAAAGGGATCTCTGATGCTTTTGGAGTAGCTTGATATTGAGAAATGAAAGATGATGGATTGTGTATCCTTATGTCAAATTTTATTTCATACCTTGTCCTCGTAATATCCTTCCTCTTTGAAGCTTTAACCTTGTTACCCATTTGATGATTGGTACCTTTGCCTGCTTACACAGTTCTGTGATAAGACACGGGAAAGGTAGTGAGATGCCCCAAATTTAGCCCTTGCAAAATTCTTAATATTTGAAGTTTCTATTCATCTTACAACTCACATCATAAGTCGTATGGTGTGGTGATGGGTCTAGGAATCCTAGTCATATATTGGTCAGTATGTTGATGGCTAAGTTATGTCCTGGTTATGAGAGACTTTATATGAGCCGTATGGTCATGTGACGAGATGGATAGGATCTAATTGTATGTTGTCTAGAAAGTTTAGTGATGAGTGGGCCAAGAAAGTTATAAGTTAGATAGAATATAGTGTCCAACCTTATGTTCTGGTGATGATTTGATGATACCAATCGTATGTTATTATGATGAATGGGAGGGTCAACTCGTAACCTCCTATGAGTTTCTACAACTTTAAGATAGGGCTACTTTAAACATTTTCCACCCAAAAACCCTTAAGACCGTACATCTTATAACATAAATTGGGCATTCATTCTACACTTAGCAAGATTAAAACACTTTAAACTCCCTAAAAAATAACCTATCAAGAAGATTGGGCTAGGGTTCTTCAAAATAGTTATCTAAGGGCTTAGAGATCAAATTCTCTCTGTGAATCATCATAACTCAGACATGCAACTCTTCTTTCAATGTTAGTTCACTAAAATCATATGTTTCGGGTATTGTTCATGAGTCATTAATTGTGGTTTTGAAAACCATGGTTGAAGGTTTCAATATATAATGTTGAGTATTGTTTTCTCATGGTTTAAATTATGATTTCACATGTTTTGATAATGGTTTTGCACATGTTGGTTCATGGGAATTAGGATTTAACAAGTGGGTCATGTTTAACCCTAAATTTTTTGGTCTTTGTCCTTGACAATGGTATGCCCTCAACCTGTTTGTGAAATTGTCAATGAGAATAATCTTGTCACAAGTTTAAGTTATGTTTTGAACTAATACTTGGCATGAGAATATTAATGAAGGATGGATGGCTTTGTAAAGGTCTTGATGACCATTTATTGAATTGAATTATGTTTTGAACTAAGGCATTGGCCTAAGAATAATAATGATTAGTAAAAGGTTTTATGAATGCTTTGTTGGCTATGCATTAATTTAAAAGACTAAATGGGTTTGATTCCCTAAAGCGTTGAATTGAATTGATGTCTTTGTTTAGATAATAGGGTAGAGGTCCAAGTTTATTAATAATAGCTATGGCCTATTGTACGCTTACAAGTGGGGTTGGTATACCGATACCAATGGGATGTATTTGGTAAGTAATTGGATTAATGGTTTTGTATGTGATATGAATGTTTGAATCTAGGCTTTAAGGTGGGATATGTAGCTGGGCCATGTAAGTGGAGTTTAAAGGACTAACACTGGAAATTGTGCTAGTCGGTGCGAGTATCTATATAATCGGGAGATTTGAGTCCCTTGAATAAACATATAAATGGGAGATTTGAGTCCTCTATATATGATAAATTGGTTCTTAAGTCACCTTGATTATGCTGAGAGGTTTGAGTCCCCCATAAAGGAATATATGAATATGGATATTCTCTGGTTCATGTGGCTACACGTATAGGGAAACTTCTAGTTAGGGGGAGCTGGACCCATATAACCTATGGATGCCTTGTTATATGACCGTTATACTACACAACCCAGGTTAAGGTTTTTAAATGCATGCTAAATCTTGTTCCCTATCCCGGTATGATAATACGTATATATATGATTGTATATGGCTATTTGACTTGGTTTTGAATGATGGCATTATTTTATTCCTATATCCCTGAGTTACATGCTAGCACTCCAACCACTAACTGTCTTCAGACGCTGTATACCCACATGATGTAGCTACCAGAAGTTCTTCTACTTAGTGAGGAAGTGCTCGAGTTATTTCGTGATTTGAAATTAAAATAGCGAGCTTTTATACTTCAGAAGGATTTATTTCATGGTCCTTGTCTCCTATGTCTTAGACCTTGTTTAGACTTTGTTTTTTTCTATTATCAGGAGCGTGTCTCGACATTCTATTGATTTCAAATTTTGTAAAGGCTTTGTTGGAGTTTTATGGACTTGGGTGGTTTGGTTGGTTGTTTGACAACGGACGGTTGTCCAGTGCTGATGGTTGGTATAGAATTATCATTGAATTTTTATTAGTTTTATTCTACGCTATCTTTTTATATGTTTGGAATTCATTCGACACTTATGGTTATGGTGTTGGTTAGGCTAGATGAAGGGGTGATCTCTTACCTATGCGGGACTTGGGATGAAGATTTTAGACTTCCTAGGACTCTATTGAACCTTAGGCTCTAATACTAAGTTTGTAATGCCCCAAGTCTGTACCCTGGATGCTACACGATACTCATAATCCCAAAGGACCTCAAGCTAACCTATGACTAGTACCTGCTGCAATAACAGAATAATACTACTGTAATATGTAGAAATTAGGTGGAAAAGATGCCATAAGGTTCAATACTAAAATAAAACTGAATACAGTATAGTGATACCAAAATTGAAACATTGAAAACACCCTAGTCTGAAAAGCCTCTAAACTATCAAAACTGTGGAGTTAATGGGACAAGTCACCAACTAACTCCAACTATTGGAAATGAACTGAAATGATGAAATAAATAATCACCTCCTCAAACTATAAGGACTCACTACTAACTGAATTGCTAAGAATCTGAACTGCTAAAGGTGCTCGGAAGCTCGTGCGTCTGAACCTATGATATAAGATATCATAGCGCAAGAGAAAAGTATGCATTAAAATTTTAAATATACTGGTATGCTAAGTTAGGTAGGCTAAAATTCATGGGTTCATATGCATGAACAATACTGACTAAATGACATGAGTATAACTGGATGAGAGTATATGCATAATATGTAACTATAATTTAGATAATGATAACACTAAATATTGAGTCTGAATAATGATTAACTGATATCTGAGTGTACTAATACTGAATTTCTAATAACTGAATGACTGTATATAATAGTCCTGATTATGTGGAACTATACTGAGCTCTGTACTGAGCTGAGTGACTGTGTCTGACAGTCCTAAATCTGTAGAACTGAATTGAGTTCTTTACTGTGACTGAATCTGAAACTAAAATTATAGAAGGTAAATCATCTAACCGACATGCCCTTTTCTAAATAGATTAAGGTCCAACCTGTAACCCCAGCTGGAAGGGTGTCAGTACTATGCCACGAGTAAAGACAACTAGCTGTGGGGTTAGTCTAGTCTAGTGGGTGACCTCTGGGATAAGTCCTAAACTAGCGAATGATCCCTGAGTATGTCAGTCCTATCTAATGGGTGACATCTTATAAACTGCGCTGGCTACGTAGTCTGGAACTTAGGGATTGATTCTAGGGACCCAGTCCTAGTTGATGGGTAAGCCCCCATACCTAGACTCACTCGGTGCTAAATCCTACTCCAACTGAAAGACACTGAAATGATTCCTAGATTGTACTAGGCTTGACTAAACTGTTACTAATCGTACTATTTTACTGAACTAAACTAAGTTCACTGAGTTTTGTTGACTGATGGAATACTACTGGATTCTATTAACTGATTGAATACTACTGAGTTCTGTTAGTTGACTAAGTTTACTACGGTTGGTACTGAACACTGAACCAGACTGGACTGATTCTGAGTTCTCTAAGTACTGAACTGATTTCTGTGAATTGATTGAGTTTACTGTGTTCTAAACTAGATACTACTATGTTTTGAACTGAGATTGATTACTGAGTACTACTGAATTTTCCTGAGTCTTATAATTGATTGAGAGTACTATTGATCATTAGATGACTGAGACTATTCTATAACTGACACTGGCTCTAGTTAAACAACTAAATTGTCGGGTATAAGTACCCCCAAAACTCGATAGCATAAACTTAAAAGACATGGCATAATCTTGAGACATGGTAGCTACTACTTAGTCATCATTCATTCATTTGGGCATTCAAGCAAACACTTGCTTGACTTGAACTTGCATACATGTTAACATGATATAATTTCACTATTCCATTGACATGGAAAATTCCTTAAACACTTGTTGGGCATAGTATATGCACATAATACTAATACAACATATAAGTATTGTGACTCAATTCTAATTACACAATTCCAAGAGTTTCAACCTAAATTCACCTAATAAAGCACACACATCAATTAACTCTACATGAATTTTGTAGTAAATCATGAAATAGAAGCCCAATTAAGTAACAAGAATACACTGTAATTCAAATTATGGAAATCATAAAATTACTCTACATGAGATTTAAAAGAGTTTCTTGGACTCCAAGGGTGGAAGGAATCCCTGGATGAACACTTCACATACCTTGGTTGCTAAATTTTGAAAGATTGGTGGTGGTTTATTGAGTTTTTGATTTGAAATTGATCCCCCTAGGGTTTTGTTCTTGAGAGATTTTGAGAGAAAACAAGTATATAGTTAGTGTTACTCGAAAGTATACATTTTTTACAATGGTTCAAAGCAATCATATTTGGCCGAATTACTACTCAAGTTGGTTAATTGCAGTAGCATATGACTCTACCTTTAGGTTCATCCTAGAAATATCCATTTGAATATCCTTAAGGTTGTCATCACTTTCTTCTACCTTTTTAAAACTTTGGATAAAAGTTTTTCCACCATAGAATTGTTTTACTCAGTTTCTTGACTACCAAAAGGAATGTACAAACCACTTCTATCATTCTTATAATAGTCTCTTTCTTTTAGTTTTCATCTCTGCCTCTGCCTCTACTCTTATCTCTATACCCATATTACCTATAGTTTTGTCCTTATAATATTTCTGATCTAAATTCCCTTTACCTAGGCACCTAGTGTCTTAATTAAACCCTTGATATTTAGCCTAAAAGCCACCACCTTATCATCTAAGTAGTTTACCTCCTCCTTAAAATTTGAATCCTTATGCCTTAGAATTTTTCCTTGTAATCCAATTACATTTACCTTTATAGCTGCTGCCCTTTTGATATTTTTTACAATCAGACTCAATTCAATTCTCATCTCAGCTACTTCTTGAGTAAGCCCATCATCTATCATATGTTTCACCATGAATAAACCTATAATACAAGTGCTAGCGGGAACATCAAATTTCTGTATATGCTAAGCTCTAATAGTTTTGGTAACTCTAATAAGTATAAATTGCTATCTCTTTCCAAGAATGACTTATAAATTCTCCTTTGGCAAACATGTTAGGAATAACCTTGTTATAAGCATTTAACGACCTATATAAGATATCTAAGATCTCATCCTTTAGCTGCAACATTCTGAACAATGGGAAAAGTATTTTTGCAAAAGCCCTCTTCAATTCCTACCATGTAGTAATGAGTTATTCTGTAACTCTATTAGCTATAGAGTTGCTTCATCTGTTAATGAAAAAGGAAATAACCATAATTGGATAGCATTTTGTCTCATACTAAGTAATTTATAGGATTTACAGATCCAGACAAAGTTTATTATATGCGTGTTTGCATTAGTAGTAGCATGACCAATGAATATTTCTTTAATATTAAGAAATATTATTATTATATTGGTAATGTCAAACTTAGCCTCAGTGGGCAGTGCGGGTGGAATAATAAAACCTATTGTGCCTTCATCATCACAATAATTAAACTGAGGGACATATCTATAGGGTTGCTGATAGTGACCTCAATTTCTCATTTGTATATTATGTTTATCCTTTGTAGCCTGGTGACCTATTGTTTTTTATCTAGCTTTCTCCCTAGTGTTATCTTGAGGAGTTATTTCTTCTTGTCTGGCTTGTTCCTCGGCTATTATCTCGGTATGGATTACTTTGTAGTCTCCTAAACACCTTGATTATATATTCTTCTCAATTTTCTTAGTATCCTTTAAATATAAGATCAAGAGAAATCAAGGAATTTTATGAACTCTGAGAATTGGGAATGCACCAGCGTACTCCTAAAGAATAAAACAAAAATAACATAAATTAAATTAGGAAATGTGGATTGATACTCAAATAAACACAATCAATATAATCCTAAATTGTCTTCTCCTATAATGGAAAAAAAATTAATGCCTCCCAAATTACTCCTCACAATAAGATATAAAGTGGTTCTTGACTCAAATAGAGAACTCAACAAAGGTTTGGGGTTGATCACACAAGGAATATATTCACCTAGGTCGATGTGGTTATTGTAATTATTAATCAATTATTTCCAATAAGAGGTGTCTGTAATAACAAGTATAAGTTTGTGAAAATAAATGGCAATTAAGAAGTTTCTAATTATTTTAAGAGGATCAGAGAGAATTGACTAGGATTGTGTTTTCCATCATTTCATAACTTAGTGGACATAATGTACTAGTGATATATCGTATGTTTAACATTCAAAATTGGAAATTTAAGTTCACCTAAATGGATGTTCACCTAGATAGATGAATACCACAACGCAACTTGATCAATCTACACATGTTTACTTTACTAACCCTTTCTTTTAATCATATATCAAGTATTTCTAAATAAGGTCTAGCTGTTATATGAGGGTTGGTAACCTCTAATCTATATTTTTACTTTTCTTTTCCTATCTTTTACTTTTATGGTCACGTAAGTAAGAGTTAAACTATTTTCTAATGTTTTACATCAATAACAAGAATCATAACAAAGAAATGAATAATACGTGCATAAACACCATTCTAGAATCACTAAGTACTTAACCCACTTTGTTAATCCACCATTGTTCCCACAATCCTAGTTATGGATTATTTACTCATGCTTGAATGATCACAATTATAAGTTCTAGACGAATTCATAATTATGAACTTACGATTTTTAGTAGATGAAACCAGGAAACTTGATTCTCAAAGTAAACTTTATAACAAATAATCAATATGTGAACTAATCCTTCAAAACCTAAGAACATATCAATGTGTATATTTAAAAGGCGTAAAAGAAGGTATTAATTTGTAACAAAATAAAGAAAAACCTAGGGAAGGTATTCATAGACAAAAACAAAACCTATCCTAAAAAAAATTATTGCAAGCTTGGTAGTGGAAACAACCTATTGAGTGACCTAATGACTCGTCATATATGGTAACAACTCACTCAGTGCATTTCCTTAATTATGTTGATGCCTCTTGGGAATGACACATTAGCTGATCCAATGAGTCTTTCAATGACTCTTGACCTTGGGACTCAATTGCACATTTTAAGTACTTCTGTTAATGGTTGCACGGAATGGGTCACTATCATTGGTTTCCTCTTATAATGATTAATTGCTTTCTCTTATATTCACTATTTAAATTTTTTACCTTTCAACTTTTCTGCTTCATGACTTCTCAAAATGGGTTATCTTAACCTTTTAGTTGACTTAATGAGTCATTGAGTCCAATCGTTGCTTTTTTCTTTAAATTTAATCTTTGAGACTTTGTCATTGTTATTCAAAATGAGTGAGGGCATGACTCGTGGTCTATCCCAATGAGTCATCCCTTGCTTTAGTAATCACTACTTTGAGATTTTTTCATTTATTTATGTTGCTCACTTCGAGACCTATTTTCCTACAAAATCTAACAAACACACATCATATCCATATAAACATGCCTTTTACTAACATATTATCCATATTTTAAGTGTCAAAAGTGTTATAAACCACAACACATCAGTATGTATCTAGTTAGTACGCTTGAGTTTCTTAGTTTGGGAAATGATTATTATAGAGTATATTATGTTCTTAACAGTTAAAAAAAGAGATTATGAATTTACAATGTTAAGTATCTTATTATGGTTTTAATTGCCATGGCTTTAGGTGAAAGTGAATTTGGAGTGCAATTGTTTGTAGACCAATAAAAGAAGGTTAGTTTGTGAAATATTAGAGAAAGTGGTTGTATTCGCCAACAAGCATAAAAATAATAGTTTGATGATATTAGAAGATAGAGAAAGTTGAGTAGTAACTCTAAAGAGAATGTCCTAAAATAAAGTTAGTTTTTTCCAAATATAGTTTATCGAGTAAGTTTAGAATTCAAATGCACAGTAACAACCCCGACCATTAGAATAAGGTGATTATAGTTCGGATTAGAGAATATTAAAGGGGTCCAATAACTTAGAATGTCAGTTTTCAGTAAGGGGGAGAAGGTCGAGTGAAAAACCTAAATAGGTTTTGATAATTCGTTAGTAATATGCTATAAAAGGATTTATGGTGAGATAGAAATTCATTCCTTCTTAAGAGTTTTCCTCGGATTTTAATATTGAAGACCCCCTACTTATGTGTAGCATATCAGCATTATGCTCATAACCCATGCTTATGTACTTCACATAATACATGAACAATTTCTACTCCTAGTATTAGAAATATAGTTTCACTCAGTGATCATAATCATGCTCCATAAATTTATGAACTCCATCATTATGTTATACAACTCATGAGATTAGCACTCATGTTTCACATTATACTCTATTCTATGAACACATGATATCCCTTTAATGATTAGTGAAAGCTATGCTATGTCATGTATTTTCTCAAATTGGATCTATTAAATAAGGTGTGATTATAATATCTTGCTCTAAGCCCTATGTACACCTACCTATGAAAGTGATGGATGGTTATGTCATGTCCATGCCCAGAATAACTCCCTACTCGGAATCTGAGCATTAATGCATGAAGTATTCATGCATATTATATCATACCATACCTACCTCATTCGAATGTAAATTTTATGAGAATACGGTAATGTTTCAGTGAACCTCCTTATGATTTGATAGTTTCTTTGATTGCAGTAGAGTGATGGCTTAAATACTAGTAACTTAAGCTAAGAGTACTAGTTTTGTCCTTTTTATCTTTAATATAGTGTTTTGTCTCTTAGATTATTTCAATTGAACCATAAACACTATAAAAAATTTATTCCACATATAATTACACAATAATACCCTTGTTAACTCATTACACTCTCTAGAACCCATCGAAATCAACCAGAATTGCACATAGCTCATGCTAGTAACACTAATTTTCTCGTCTAAACTCTAAGTTTCCAAATTGATTAAAAACTTGTTTGAAGATCACCTTAAACATTATAATTAAGTATTTTGACACTTACATCCTAAATTATCACACTAAAAACTCATTAAGCACATAAGAAGTGATCAAAATAAGGCTAATTAAGGTCGAATAACAAGTCTTAGGTACATAAATTCACCTAAGATCATCACCCCAACCTTAAAGCATTACTCATCCTAGAACAAATATCTACTTTAAGAATAATAATCCGAGAAAGACTCCACACTTCTATAACAAGCAAGACACTCAAGTTAGTACTACAATGACTACACAGATAACAAGTTCTTACTTGAAACATGTTATACAGAAGTGAAAGCTTAAGAATACTACTTCAAAATATCCTAACCTCAAGAATTAGCTTACCAAGTTGGCAAACTCATGCATATTACTCAATCAAAGAGATAATACAAATCACCCAACCATAATAAAACATGCGCCCTCACAACAAGAGAGTTCCTATAATTACTCATGCCGATGCAATTATCACAAAATGGGTACAAAAGTCAAGTTACACTCACTCTCACAAAGAATTCACAAGTTACACAAGATGAACCATAGGCTTGACCTTAGTGTAGTACTACACTAACACCAGAATGTTAAGGTTGCAGATCAAATAGGTCTTTATGATTTGTAATTTAGGCTAAGAGATGGGTCAAAACTAATCTATCCAGTAATAGTGACTATCTTCACTAAGTACTTTAATACATCACATATAGATTAATATCAACCTCTAACAACAAAACATTCCACCTCATCTATCGTCAGATATATCTTTAGCTTTTCCCTATCTCATTAAGCTAATTCACATACACTGTGAGAGAGGATATTCTATTCAATGCATTATTCAATTTTAAACAATCCTTACTCCTTTAATTACATAATGCTTAACCACAATACATAACACCAATAGCTATGTTTTGGGGGCTTAACTTTTACCTTTTCCCTACTTGTATTTTAACTTAATTAATTTTAAACTAAAGTGCTTAAGAGCTTTGGATCAAATTAACGTCAAACAAAGAAAGGAAATTAGGCTATATATGAAGCTACCAAACAAAATAAGCTAAAGTCTCAATGGGGTTAACTAGGATTATGCATAAATATAGGTCACAAAGGGTATGAAATATGGCTATCAAGGAAATGCCAATGTCATATCCTAAACCCATACTTTTTATTTAGCTTTACACAACACCAAGCAAGTTCTAGTTATCAAATGCAACAAGAAATACACAAAAACCTTAAATAACTCATGGAACATGCTCAACTCTAGTAGGACCATCATAGAATCACCACCAAACAATAGCATGAATTATATATTTAGCCAACAACATACAAGAGTCATAAACTATAGTCTAGGTGTCTCAAAAGTTGTAATTAACACAATCAACATGCTTTTACACGCAAAACCAACTTGCGTCATGTAATCATTTTCAAAACAACAAGGACATATTACTCATCCTAATCACAAAGAATTAAAATTTACTCCTTAAAAGAAAAATGATACTGGGTTCAAAGGGTTCCCTCGTGGAAAAGAACTGAAAAGAACAACCACTGGGTGGGGGAAATATGCGCCTACACTAACCAAAATAAATAAAAACTAAAAAACAAAAGTCTTTTTGTAATTTGTAAGAAATTTTGAAATTTAACCCAAAATAGACTAAGAAAAAAACTAAAACTAATACCCTACTGCATCACTTCACCTGAAACAATAGGAATTTCCCCTCTCCATACATAAAACTTACTTTGTCCTAAAAGTAAACATAAAAGTAGCGATAGAAATACTTCCTAAGGCCTATAGGACTAGCTAGTATCAATTTTTAACATCAAGAGGGTCTGAGGACCCCATGTTTAGTCTCCGTCATGCTCGTTAGCTTTAGTCTCTAGTACTTAGACTTCCCATCAACCTGTGACTTACCTAAAACAAAACTATGTGAAGTAAAAATAAAAATACAAAAGATTAATTACCTACCTTCACTTATGTTTCCTCCAAAGCAACGCCTTATATAGTGTTATGGAACGACCGGACATCACTACTCAGCTGAATTCCTTCATTTACTTCTTCCTAGTTAGAGGCCATCTTCTTATTTATTTATGACCTCTTAAGACTGTACTCTCAAGGGTCAATATATTTATCAACTATATCCTTTTTAGGCTCATAAGTTATCATCAATTTGGGTTTAGGTGGTGATACAAGCAATACAATGAGACTGTCTGATAAGTTCTTTGGTGGTGCACTCTCTACCACCCCAGACTTATCAACTTCGACCACTTTAATCATACAAACACTTTGTAGTGGGAAGTTAGATTGAGTGGATTATACACTCTGAAAACTACCTCTTTGTCATCCAATCTTATTATGAGAGTACCTACTCTCACATCTATCAATTTTTCTCTCGAGTCTAAGAATGGACATCCCCAAATGATAGGTACCTTATAATCTGCATCATAATCTAAAATAATGAAATTAGTAGGAATTATAAACTTGAAAACCTTTATGAGGACATCCTCAATTATTCTATCAGTCTTTGCTACGGTCTTATTAGCTAATTGCAAAGGGCATGGTCATGGCTCACCTAACCCAACAGTTTTGAACATAGATAGATTCATCAAATTGTACTTTCCTCCAAATCATTCAAGGCATTGACCACTTCACCATTACCAATCTATATGGGTAGGTTGAAACTCCCTAGGTCCTTAAGCTTTTCTGGAATCTTTTTTGCTACCACAGAGTTGTATTCTCTATCAATGCCACCATTTCAATATCCTAGAATTTTACTTTATTAGTCACCATATCTTCCAAGTACTTTGCATACTTAGGAATTCCTTGAAAAACATCTTAAATAGGGGAATTAATGTGAAGTTCTCTGAATGTGTCAAAGAAATTCTTGAAACATACATCATCTTTAGCTTTATTGAATATCTACTGCAATAGTGGTGGTGGTCTATTATTTTCTTAATCTGCAATCATTATTTTTAGGTACTCAAACTTCCCTAAATTATCAGTATCTTTCAGTGAAACCTATTGCAAAGTCAACCCTGTATCTACCTCTTTATTTTTCTTTGGAGGTTTGTCATTAAGCTCCTTACTAATTGTCAAAGTGATTGCCATAAATTTCTTTAGAGGTTAATTATCACTTGGAAAACTACCTTGAGGCCTGTTATTTTCTAAGATAGGTACCCACTTGCTACTCTAACTTTTTCTTTACAATTTGTTGATTTTTAATGTCAGCAACCATCTTCTCTTGATTTGCCAGAATCTTTTGTAGTGTTACCTCAATGTTACTATTTGGTTTGTTGTACTGTGACTGCTAAAATTACTATTGCTGGTTGTTATCCCAAGAATTAATAGGATGAGTCTACCACTTTTTACTGTACGCATTACCATAATTCAGCTTTTGTACATTGCCCACAAAGTTGACTGATTCAGAATTGACTTCATATAAGTCTATAGAGTGGACACTATTGACACAAATCTCATACCATACTATATCTTGTTGCACTACATTCATTTGATCCAGAAACTACTGAACACCCAATTTACTAAATTGATTAATCATTTGATAGTGTATAGCTTAATGTTAGGTGACTAAGGATATTATGCTATCAACTTCGATTATACTCGCAACCTTTTTCACTAATATCCTTGAGGTATCACCATGCTAATTTAGATTTCCTTATGCCATAAGATTCAATAAGTGTATAAATCATCGTAAGTCATTTCCAAAGCCTGGCTACCTTCGACTGAATTTAGCAAAATTTTTGTGTTATGGTTAAGTTCCTCAACAAATGAGTGAGCTAGTAACTCATTATACTGCTGGTGATATGAACAGTCTTGAAGAAGAACTTTGAACCTCTCCCAAGCATGATATAGGTTCTCATCTAAACTCTACTTGAAGTTTAAAATCTCATTATGAATTCTCACAGTCTTGCTAGATGGGAAGAATCAAATGAGGTATTTTTAGGCTAATGCATCTCATGTTGTGATTGAACCTACCAGCTCAGCATTCAACCACTTTTTGCTTTCTCCAAAGTAAGAAGGGGAAGAGTGTCAGCCTCACATAATTAGTTGACACACTTGTAGAAATGAATGTTTCACTGATCTCTAAAAAGTTTTGTAGGTGGACTTATTGATATTTTTATGGTAGCCTAGTGAATTATTTAATGCGGTGAAAGAGCTACACCATTTTATGCTTTAGTTCAAATCTAGCATTAAGTGCTGGTCTTCGAATGACGGAGGTCACATTAATTGCAAGTAGGATTTCCCCTTCGTGAATTATCCTACAAATTATTGAATTCTTAGCCATGTGAGTAGGAATTTCTTGTGCTTTGTGAATCTATAAGTTACGATAGGGAAGGATTGCTTATATCCTTCATTGATATAAGTGTTGCTCAGGCTCGGGGTTTGGTTCAACCATCTCCCTATCCCTTCCCAAATTACTAGTCCACTTAACTTGTGCCTGCAAATTCAGAAGTCAAGATCAAGTGAATATCATCAAACAAATCAAACAGTAAAACTAAAACTAAAGCAGTTGCCAAATTACAAGTCCCTGACAACGGTACCAAAAATTTACTATGCCTAAGCGCACAAACAAGTGTATGTAGTCTCACTAAGTAATATAGTAGACTTTTATAAGACAAGAATCGATCCCTCAGAGACTAGTGTGAACAATTATTCCAGACTAGTCCAGCTATTAAGATCAACTCATTACCAATGTAACCATAAGATTGTTTGCGAGTAAACTACGAGTAAACTTAAAAATGTGGTAAATTAAGCGTTTTTGAATAACAATGGAGAGAAATCAGTGTTAAGGCATGGAGAACAATGATACTACACAATTGAACTTCATTGTTTTGGTTACTTATCTTTTTTGTTGATTCATGAGGTTGATATTATGACTATGGTCTTCCGAGCCTATAATCACCTATCTAACTTAGCCCCACAAATACATCATTGAGCAGGGATGCGGGAAATTAGTTAAATGCAAACATATTGCATTCCATGATTAAACAAATTAGATCGCTAAGGTATATTACTATCATAAATTCAACTAATAACTTCATTCAATTAGAAGATTACAATCCTATCCTATCTATCCCATGTTCTATCCTCTTGTTCCTTCTTTTGGGTTCACAAGATGACTATGCATGTATTATAAGGGTTGAAAATCATTAAAATAGGAATAAAAAGATAAATAAACAACCAATAATGATAAACAACAATAACCAAGTTAATTCATAACAATAATACTTATGTTCTTGGCCTTAACCCTAGAAAAGGGTTTTTAGCTGATCATGGATATAACCATAATCACAATGAATGAATACACTTTTTAATGTTTAAAAAACAAAATTAATGGAATAAAAACCCTAATTGAAGTGTTCTCCAGCATCCATTCAATTCCTAAGGTCGTCTAAGGTGTGAAATATCATAACTAAGTGTCCTATTTATACTTGGACACAAGCTTCCATTTTGACATAGGGGTGTACCACACCCTTATCATGGTTCATAGGGTTCATGGAATTCCTAATCATGGTGAGATACTGGAATTGGTAATTTAAGATTCTACCATAGGCGTGTCACATCCCTAAAGCGGGGCCTAAGTTCCTTGGCACGCTAATGACTCCAAAATGTCCTTTTGGTAAAGTCTTGCCCAAGTATTTGTCCATACTTTCCAAGCTTTGTGGTGATGTTTATAATTGATTTACAAATTTTTTATTATCCATATATCACCATTATCAACTCACCAAGAATAATATAGCATCAAACACCATAAATTAGAGCTCAAAACAACATGTAATCCAAGATGATGAACTAGTAACTTAAGATAAGAGTACCAGTTTTGTCGTTTTGATCTTTAATTTAGTATTTTGTCTCTTGGTTTGTTTCAATTGAATATTAAAAACTATAAACAAGGTATTCCATATATAATTATGTAGTAATACCCTTATTAACTCATTACACACATTAGAATCCATCAAGTCAACTAGAACATCACATAGCTTAGGCTAGTAACACTAGTTTTCTTGTCTAAACTCAAAGTGTCCAAATTGATTCCAAACTTTTTTGAAACACGCCTTAAACATTATAATCAAGAATTTGACACTTAGATGCTAAATTATCAAATTAAAAACTCACTGAGCAGATAAGAAGTCCTAAAAAGAAGCTAATTAAGGTAAGATAGCAAGTCTTAGGTGCATAAATTCACCTAAGATCAATACGTAAAGCAAAACATTGTAATGAAGCGGAGAAAGTCATATATTTATCCTTTAGAAAAAACCTTAGTTATGGCAATTTTGTCTGCTACACCTAAGATTTTTCATGGCTTCAATCTCTGGCCTGTCATTGCCTGAGACTAGCCAAGTTCCCTCTATTGACTCCACAATTAAATTTCTTCATTAAAATTCTTATCCAAAAATAATTACAAGAGATAATGGAGCCTTAATATAAAACTATGCAACCATAACCGATCCCTCTCAAAAGATGAAAGGTCATGAGAATAAACTTGATGTAGACCCTATTCCTATCAAAAAGGTTGATTACAAGGATGGTATTTCTATAGTAAAATTGATCGAACAAGAAGTGAATTAGATGAACATCATAGAGAAATTACAATATGTAATTATGGATAAGTTTTCATATGGTTGGCCTAAAGCTATCAGAACTAAAAGAACAAATACCATTGCAATATGGCGTAAAGTGTGTTCAAAAAGTTGGATTTATTTGGAATAGGCATATTTTAATTACACTATAATTAAAGAAAGATTTCATCGATATAATGGCTAAGAGTACTTATTACATTATTTCAAGTGATGGTAATTCGTATCAAATGCGGACATTAATATGTAATTCCAATTTTAAGCCTGATGAAGAGACCACACAAGTAGTAGCATGGATTTCCTTTCCTGATCTTTTGCCCACCTTCTTTGTTAAGGATTCATTTTTCTAATTATCCTCTGCTATTGTTAAGCCCCTATATTTAGATATGGCAACAATTAATAAGACTCATCCAAGTTGTGCTTGAGTAAAGGTTTAACTAAATTTATTGGTTGAAAGGCATCAACATGTGATGACATAAATAGAGAATGAGACTACTAAATAAATGAGAAGAATAAAAGTAATGAGTAATTATGACATGATTCCTTCCTATAGCAAGATATATAGACTATAGGTCTATGAAGAACATGAATGCAGAGTGTTGCACCTATAATTGAGGAAGAAAGTTCCAATAAATGAAAGAAAAAGAGAACAAGATTCAGATGGTTAGTAGCAAGGTAGTTAGATAGAGCAGATATAGAATAAGAATCAACATATTTGGAAGTATGTGAAATGATACAAAATATGGCATCCTACTAGTAGTAGATTTGTTAAAAACAAAGATTTAGAGAATGTATTGAATGATAATATCACTCATCCTAATGAAATTACTTCTTTCAACCATTTTGAAGTATTGAGGGAGGAAAGCCCGATGAGATTAATTTTGTTAACCTTTTTGATGTATTTAAAGAGGGAACACATGATAAAGCTATAGAGAACAAAGATGAAGAAGCAGAAAATGAGAAGGTAATTACTAAAAAGAAATGGGTGTAAAACATTCACTTTATTAAATAACAAGGTGGAAACACCTAAAACAAAGCAGATAAGTGGCACATCAAAGAAATAAAGAAGCAATAAAGGTGATACCCTAAAATAATAAAAGGAGAGTAGTTCAAAATGGGGAGACAGAGTTGATGAAGATCTACATTATTTAAAGAGGAGAAAGGAAGTATCATCTCAGCTGAGTAGAATAATACAAAATTGGTTTATCATAGTTCTCTAAATGTCAGTCCACTTGGAGTTTTAGCAGTAGATAGTAATGAGGAGGATCAATATATTTCTACAAGTCAAAAGAAAAACTTATAAGATGAAAAAGTTGATGCAGAGCATGACTTATTGGATTTAATACAGCAAGACCTAGTGGATAATGAATCGACTGTAATTAGGAAGAGTCCAATAAAAACTTTGCATGACATAGTATCTCATCAATCGGGGAGCAATAATAAAATATCAAGTTAATTAAAGATTAATACCACAGAAGAAGTTAAATGTGATGGTCATAAAAAATAGATTTTTTCAGTAGACAAGCTGATCTATCCCCAAAAGCAGCAAACAAGAGCATCAAAAAAGGGAAAAGACAACTAACAGATCAATTACCTAAAAGGGTAATACCAAAGAGAAATGTGGTGACAAATAAATTGAGTAAATGATAAGGAAAGCAATTTTTTAGAACATTGGGTTTTTTAACACACAAAAAACCTTTAATAGACTCCCCAACTTTAATAAGTATCACAAATGTTTCTGAATAGCTCTTACGGATCCTTTTCAAGATGTGCGGTTGATTCAAAGCTTCTAAAAAAATTGAATATGCATAGTGCTCGAGCCAATATTTTTGGAAAGATGTAGTTCTTTCTAAGAGATGATGTTGAGGTTGAAATAATAAGTCATTTAGATCAATAATTTCTATTAAAATATAAATTCCAACGTATTAGAAGTATATGTTGATGTGTATGGTCTATGAAAAGTGTATAGAAGTAGAAAGAATTCGTTGATGGAATAACATATATCATATGGATAATATCAGTCTACCATGGTTTATTGGTGGGGATTTTAATTTTTTTGAATAAAGAAGAAAGATAAGGGTTCTACCAGTTATATTACAAGAAGTGGAGGATTTTGCCTTTTGTGTGAACTCTTGTGACCAAGATGAAATATCATTCAAAGTGTGTCCCTTTACTTTGTGGAATGGAAGGAAAGGTAGAGATTGTATTTTTGAAAGTTTGGATAGAATCTTCTCCAATGATGATTTCAAAAATTGGTTTTCAACATTGAAAGTAGAGCACCTACCTAGAACAGGGTCAGATCAGGCACTCTTTTCACTTATAATACAGAAAGGGTCACATCAATCTATTAAACCTTTCAAATTTCTAGCTTTTTGGGTGGAAGAGAACTCTTTCAAAGATATAGTAAGGAAGCATTAGGAGACAGAAGAAGTGAGTAATCATTTCTAGGTCCTCAAGTACAAGTTAAAAAATATGAAAAAAACTTTGAGCAAATGAAGTAGAGACAAGTTTGGTGAATTTTTTTAACAGCTAGTAATAAGGGAAGAGATAGTGTGGATTAAAGAGAAACGTTTGGAGGAGCATCCATATCTATAGAATAGAAGTGTTCTTCAGCAAGCTCAGGCTAAAGTTGAAAGGTATCTATATTTAGAGGAACAATTTCGGAGGCAGAAAGCTGGTGTAACCTAGTTTAAGGAGAGGTATAGAAATACAAAATTCTTTTATAGTCTTGTAAAAGATAGAAGGAAGAGATTATATATTAATAGGAATATGAATGAAGTAGGTGATTGGCTGGAGAATAAAAATTTGATTGGGGAGGCAACAATCAGATGTTTTCAGGATCAGCTTACCCAGAAAGATGAAGGTACGTATTTTGATCTTTCAAAACATATTCTTGAAATGGTGAATGAGGAAGATAATGTAATGTTTAGGGCAAGTCCGACTATGGAGAAATTTAAGCATGTAGTTTTTTCACTAAAAAGCAGTATTACTTTTGGTCCTAATAGTTTTCATGCCTTTTATATCAACATTTTCTGATATATTAGGAGAGCATGTTCTTAATATGGTAAGTAGAATTTGTAATGGTAATACTTTTCCTAAGAGTATTATTCATACAATCTGGTGTTAATCCCAAAAAAGATATTGTGAGAAGATTTTCAAACCTCAGACCTATCATCCTTAGAAATTTTATAAACAAGGTAATATCTATAGTTATTCATGACAAACTAGAAAAGGTGCTTTCAAAAATAATATATAGCAACCAGCTTGGGTTTCTTAAATGTAGGAGCAGTATTAAAAATGTCCTTTTAACTCAAGAGATAGTATATGACATCAGGCTAAGAGGTAAACCAACTAATGTAGTATTAAAATTGGATATGTCAAAGGCTTATGATAGGGTGTCATAGTTGTACTTGACAAAGGTGATGGGAAGATGGGTTTCGCAAAAAGTTTTATTGACATAATTTAAAGTATGGTGGCTAATAATTGGTACTCTACAATTAATGCTCGGTCTAAGGGGTTTTTTCATTCTATAAAAGGATCAAATAGGGTGACCCTCTTTTAGCTAATTTATTTAACCAGATTGTAGAAGTTTTATCAAAAAATACCTTATTTGAAGATGGTATGCATAAAGGTTTTGGGTTTCCTAAATGAAGTAGGAACCCAAGTCATCTTGCTTAAGCAGATGATACAATAATCTTTATCTCTGCAGATAGAAACTCTTTAGGGTTGGTGATGAAGGTATTGAAGAAATATCTGGAGATTTTAGAACAACTGATAAATGAAAAATAAAAGTTCCTTTGACATGTATAAAATAACAGTAGTCACTTTGATGAATGAAGAAAGAAAATAATAGGTTTTATTCAGGGAAAATTTCCCCTTTAGTACTTGAGATGTCCATTACCCATACAAGAAAAAAGAAAGAACATTTTAATGATCTTATCAAGAAGGTGAAAGGAAGACTTCAAAACTAGAAAGGTAAACTTCCTTCTTTTGGTGGAAAAGTTATTTTAATCAGTAGTGTTCTATAGAGTATTCCTTTGTATTTAATATCTGTTGTGGTGGCCCCAAAGTTTATTATATCTTAAGTTCATAATATCTTAAACACATTTTTATGGATCACTAAAGAGGAAGGTAAGAGTAAACACTGGATGGCCTAGGATAAAATATGTTTCGCACAGTCAAAGGGAGACGTGGGGTTTAAAAACCTTTTTGATAAATCTAAAGCTATGTTTACAAAATTATGGTGGATATTTAGAACCACCAGATCTTTGGGGAAAGACTTTATGTGAATAATTATTATAAGAAACTTATCCCAACAGTAGTTTAGTGGAAGGGTGGATCTTAAGTTTGGAAGAAAATGCTAGAAACTAGAGATGCTATTGAACAAAAAATATGGTGGAAGCCAATTGTGGGTTCATCCAATATATTGTTTGATAACTGGTCCAAGTTAGGTTCTTTATATCATGTAGTTGACCTTGATTTTCAAATTAATGAAGATGAAGGTGACATTAAAAAACTGACGAGTAAAGATAGATGGGACATTCAAAAAATTCAGGGGTTACTACCTTCTGATATTATTTAGCATACTATGGAGAACATTACTATTAGTCATATTGCATTATTATAGGACTTACCATGGTGGATGGCAATCAAAAATGGTATGTTTATAGTCTATAGTACATACCAGCTGGTTAGACATAGGAAAGAAGTGGAGGAGTAGTAGAAGCACATATGGTGTAAGGGAATACCATACAAGATTAATTTTTTTTTTATGGAGTTTATGGAATTTCAAAATTCCTATAGATAATATTTTGCAAAGGTATGTGATGAGTGGTGATTTTACCACTCATTCGCACTAATTTTTTGGGCACGTTACCTTGTCTCATATGAGTAAATGAGTTATAATTGTGATTTAAAGCACTAATATCAACTCATTGCATGTATAGGAGTTGAAAAGACAAAGAGAGGTGGATTGAAGTTTGAAATAATCAAAAGGGAGCAGAAAAAGTTTAGCTGAAGACCTGCAGTGAACTAGCCTCAGTTACTGCGGTTGCGGTCCATAGGCTATGGTCGCGGTCAGTTAAGATGTTCAATCAACCACAACTGCAGAATTCAATCATCATCGCGTAGCCGAAGTCACAGCCAGAATTGCAAAATCGTGGCTTGGCGAAAATGTTCATCCCAAGGGAAAAACTGTTATTGCACATGCTGATCCCAATTTAAAAAAAAAAGACTCAATCCCTAATTGGATATATCATTCATTCCATCTTATTTTCCTTTTCCCCAATTTTTCTAGGTGTAGCTTTACACTTTGTAGCCTTCATTTTTTCGAAGAAAATATTGTAAAACTTTTTGATGACGAATATATTGGAGACTTTTCAAATGGAAGATTTGCTCACTTCCATTGTTGATATTGTGGAGAAGCCAAGTTTTAAGTAACATTCGCTTATATCTACTATAAATTAATTCAATGGAGATTATAGGTACATCTATGCTTACTTATATTATATGTAGATATTTCTCCCTCCTAGGGTTATGTGTGAATACGGGTCTAAGTGTGTCTGGGTTCTTATTTTTAGCATCTATTTGGTAGTTAATGTTTATGGGTTCTATTATTGCTATGCTAGTTTGGTTGGGATTTGATGGGTGAAAACTCCAAATACCCACATGGGCTTGATGAGTGAAAGCTCCAAGCTCCAAAAATCCCAAGGCTATATTCAAAAGAAGCGTTTTGGGTGAGGTTTTGGAATCTGTATCATCCTCAAAAGAGGGATGTGGAAACCAAAGCAATGATAGATAATTACGTGTGTCGTTAGCTAAATTCTCACAAGCTTAGAAATATGGGTAAAATGAGGTTGACTGAGCCTTGGGTGTCATCTTAGAAATAGGGATGCCTTGATTGCAGTTGTGGTTGGTAATTGTTGAATACATTCATTAGGTATTGGAAAGGATCAATGGCTTAAAGTTTGGTTTTTTGTTAAAAGACTAACATCAAAATCTATAACGAAACCTACTCATATTTGAATTTCTAAATTGATATTGATGACTAACTCCCATATGTCACTCCCTTAGTAATGCATAATCCCAAGATCCGTGCATAATTGTTAAAACTCAAATTATTCACAGCCCCAAATTTATACTTGAAAATCGCAAAAAGAAACATTAGTGTAGGAAATCACCTCTCCCATTTTACCTTCTTGTACTCTTTGTTTGAATTTAACTTGTAACTATTATTTCAAATTAGTTTGACCACCACTCACATAGTTCCTCGTGGATTCGACCCCGACTACAAAGTTGGGTAAATATATTGACAACGACCGCCTTGCACTCTAATTGATGTGTAAGTTGAGCATCATCAAAAAATGGCATTGTTGTTTGGGAACGATTTGGCGTGTTAAGTTAGTTTTATATCTTAGTTACTTGCTTGAATTCAAGCTTGCAAGTAATTATTTGTCAACGTTCTTTTGTAGGTAGCTTTTATTTTATTTTACTTCTTACTATGGCATCTTCTGACTCATATGAATTTAGTGGTTGGAGTACCTATATTGATGACCTATGTCTATATTGTGACGTACCTTACTATACAAAAGATTGTAGCAATATTCCTCGAAAAGAGATGGGATCCCGATGATTGCGCAAATGCCCCCTCCCCCCGTTATGCTAACCCAGTTTCTAGTACTCTTTATCATCTTAATAGGTCTTATAAGAAGGAAAGTAAGGAACAAATCACAAAAAGTAGTGGTGTTGAAGGAATTCTTCAAAATATATTGGAACTGACAACAACGGCGGAGGAGGAAGAAACCATTGTGCATAAGGAATTCAGAGAGAAATTCAAGAAGATAGAATATGTGGGCATGGAAGTTAATACTTCAAACAAAAAAAACATGCCCGCTCTTCTAAGTGAGAATGATATTGAAGAATCCTCGATGATTCCCCAACCAATCAAGCCAAACATGAGAGATGATACCAAATAGCAGGAAATTGTACTATAGTCGAAAGATGAAGACAAACAAATCCCTTATGTTGACTCTAGCCCATTTTGAGGTAAGGATACCAAAACAGAGACAACTCCAAAATTCGGGAAATGACCTCATTCTAACTATTTCTTAACATTAAGTTCGGTGTAGTTGATGACAATCAATCCATCTAAGCAAATCTTGAATGATGGTGTGTATGAATTATTTCCTTACATCATGGAGTTTGTCTTTCCTAAAAGATATACTATGACCTAAATCTTGAAGGCCAAGAAACATAAAGATCAATGCGCAATTAGTGCCTTTAAAATATTCTCACCGGTGCTCAATGAGCCCATACAAAAGTTTGATACTAAATTAGGCAAACGATTTAAGTTTTCAAAGTGGCGTGATAGAATAATCATCACCATGCCCTTATATTTGACCAATGCGCCTCAAAGATGTAATGATAAAAATTGGGCAAGAAATTAAAATCTTCTAAGTGGAGACACATGGGGATAAAAAAAAGCGTCGGACTACGACATTAAACTAGCACTCGATGGAAGGTAACTCGTCATGCCACAAAAAGTGGCACATATCCTTTTAATTATGCATGGAAGAGTAAATTTTTATTTTGTTTGTGCATGACTTACGCATTAAAACAGGGGTACTCACTGAAATTTTGATCGAATTAGAAGAAGATAAGTGTGAATTTGGCATTTTGGGACTAAACAGGAAAGGTAGGGGACCATATTTCTGGTCTCTATTACCATGGTTGCGGCTTGTGTCACCATGATCACTGTGAACGCGTGACCGCAATCGCGTGACTAAGACATGTATCATGGTCGAATCAGCTTAAATGACTATCCAACTGCTCACTATTCACCTGCCCCTTCTTCACTCTCTCTTAAATTTTTCTTCTCTTTTTTGCCCTAGAGTGCATAACCAAGGGTCATCTCATTCCAATAGCATCTACTAATATGGTAAGTTGTCTAAAATCCTTTGATTTGAATGAAAATATATGATTTGATCTTATAATATGTATATAGACCATGAACTGATGTTTGTGTTATCACATTTATGCTAAATTTTTATTGCTATGTGGTTCACTACTATAGATATTGTACACATTGTATGTGGAAGTCTTGATTACCTAGAAATTAATCTTTAGACAACATACGTGGAAATGGGCACCATGTGTGAGCTTGAAAGCCTCTACAAATTCCATGTTCAAATTATTTAAGTTTGGGGCTGGGATCACACACTCTAGTTTTATAATTCACTATTTAAAGATTTATCCTGCTTTCTTGAACCAAAATTTTTGGGGTAAAACCGTGTTGAGGTATTGCGCAGAGTCTGACAAAACTTGGTCTTGGGTACCACGATCAAAGACTTGATGACAGTGATTGCTTAACCACGATCACGGTTATCACTCCGCGATTACCATACCTAAGGGCAGGATATGGCAAACTTTAAACATTCTACAAATCCTTTTGCTTCCCCAGAAATCCTCTTAGAACTACTGCATGAGCTTAGTGGTTTAATCTAGCATATGTTTTATATAAGGAAACTAATATTGGTCTACGTTACATTGCTCATAGATCGTTAGCCCTAAAGATGGAAAACTTCAACGACACTAGATTCATGACTGCACAATGTCTCCAACTCTATTATGATGATTTCCACAGGACTAAGCTATTCCTTAAGAAGGGTGTCAGCCTATACAAGGTGGAAGAGAAGCTCCCAGAATTCCACGCTAGACTCACTGTGACTGGGTGGATATGTTTTCCTTCGGCACCCTGTGAGGCCAACGAGATATGGGTACTTGCGTTCTTTACAAACCTCAGCTTAGTCTCTATCACAAACCCCAAAATGACAATTTGAGACAAATAGGTAAAATTTAGGGTAGAGCAGGTAAATGTGGTGTATGGGCTCTCAAATGTCGACATGAGGCAGTTTCATGCAAGGGCATGTGAGCCTAGGTCCTGGATGGCCAAAAGCCCATTTGAAATGGAGACTCCTGCTCTGCTTTCAAACTTTCCAACTGCATGTGAGTAAACTCCTACTCGCTTTAGGGCAGTCTAACCCACAGGCTGCAAGCACCAGCTTGCTGGTAGAACGAAAGACTTGAACCGGATAGCTGGAAACTGGCCTTGCTGCCAACTTGCTAGACGAGCGGACATCTGAGCTCAGCAGCGCATTTACTATTTGGAGATGGATGGCGCCAGGCAGGGTAAAAAGAAGGATTTTTTTCCATTAGCCGAGGAAAGAAGTAGCAAAGGAATATCGCTATCGTGGGAAAAAAAGAAAAACGTAGGATTGATCGAAGGGATCCGGCTAAAGACAAAAAGAAGAGATCAAGGAGAGGGAGCTAGACGAGCAACGAATTTGAATACATAATACATATTCGAAGTTTATCGTTTTTCTAATTTCTTCTCTAGCCGAGTGTGAAAGATTACCTTTTGATTTACCAGTAATTGGAACAAAGAAAGGGAAGTTATCAATGGTAATGACACCAGAGATAACAACCTAATGGTCCCTTCTAAAGGACCACGCCGGAGGAGATTGATATAGGATCCGGAGGTATTTTATGCCCCGATAAATAAGCTCCTTGGTCTATCACTAAGAAATATATTTTAATGAAGGACTTCAAAGTTGAAGGCAGACTTTGGTTAAACATTATACACAGTCGAGTATCATCTTGCACCCATATGATTAACATCATGGACTTGAGAGCTCGAATGGTGTCTTGCATCTTGTGTGGCATCACTCTTAATGTGGGAGACATTATCTTATCAGAATGGAGCTTTCACTAGACCCATAGCAATACACACTTACTTTTCCCTTCTTTTATTATTGAACTTTGTAAGAGAGCAGAAGTGGAGGACTATGCTGCAGATACTGGGGTGCGCTGGGCTCTGTTATTTGTCCACTCAAAATCAAAGGTGAGGGTTCCCCAAGACAAACTAACAAAAGAAATATAGATTTTCACAAAGCATCCCAGCAGGACTTAGCAGCATGCGGACCCTTATCAGCAAATCCCCTCGATGATCTTTAGATCAAATGAGGGTGGTCAGAGAGTTAGTGTCCAAATTACCTCCAGGTATGGAAGAGCCCTCTATAGCCTATCATTCATATGTAATGAAATATGAATATGAGAAGTACATTAAGGAATAGAAGAAATAGGGAGCCACCATTGCCAGCCTACCAAGAGCATACTCAGCCTTGGCGGGAGCACATATGGACCTTAAGTAATCACATGAGAAGATATTATGAAGAGAGAAGAAGAGAGATAAGTTCTTCAAGATGATGTGGAAGGGAGTAAAAGGTATCTTTAAGGTGCTCAAGACAAATGAAAAATTGCATTCTTCAAAGCTAGATAATGAAGATAAGGCCCCTGCTAATTGATCGGTTGATCAGATTAGTGGTGCCAGCAAAGAGTAAAATAGGGAGAGAAGCTCTTGAGGTGGATTTAGGGAGACACTTCTTACTCTATCTTTAGTGTGAATACAGTGGGGACACGAAATTTTATCTAGTTGGGGTTGCCCCTGGGATTATGGTATATTGATGACATAATGCTAGACATTATTTCTTTTATGTTATTGTTTCAGGATGATGCTTTAAATATTATTTGTTTTATGTATTATCATGCGTCTCTATTATTTTTAGTATTCTCTTGATTTACTATTATTTTTATCTTGTTTGTGCTTGACTAGCTTTGCCTGATGATGGAATGAGCGATTATAGTCTTAAGGGCAAAGAGCTGCATTTAGGTTTGAGACATAAATGCAGGGGAATTCTTAGTACCCATAGCATAAATTTCAAAAAATGCAAGGGAAATCTAATTACCTGTAGATTTTTTGTTTTGTAAATCGGGATTACTTTATACCCGTATTGAGCCAAGATGTGAGATTAAGGCTTTGATGGTTGACGTCGCCATATTTTAGCAATTTGTGCATGGTGTTAGGGCAAAATCAAGAAACCCTCTCCATCTAAAATTTTTGAAAAATCACAAGCATAGATGTGAGCAATGCTGTATCAAATTATTTTCTCTTTTTGTGGTTCCACAAATTTTTTAATTTTAAGTAGTAATAAATACTCCATGATTGTTTCCATTGGGTGGGACAGTTGAGCTCCCTTAACGAATTTTGCATTCCATGTGTGATGAGAATATTTCCTTTATCTCTTATATACTTTTGTTATCTAGAACTTTCCCCATTAGTCTTTCAAAACTAATTTTGATTGTATTCGGTTGGAGAAATAACCTTTGGCCTTCTTTGTGATTTTGGGACCCACTCTAGCCTAAAAAGCGTACCCATGTATAATTGTAATCCATAGTACCCGCTTTGAGCCTTTAAACTTTTCTTTGGAAAACTTATTACAAGCTGTGAACCTTTTTTTATCTCTCTTTGAAGCATACCCTCCTTGAACTTGAAAATGCAATGTGAGGCTAGAATTCTAAGTTGGGGCAGTAAAAATCAATGGAACCAAGTTTGGGACCACGAAGTATAAGTGAAAATGCCAAATATGCCTGTGTTGATAACAAATATTTGGAAAAAGAAAAGTACTCAACAAAAGGATTACATGCACAAAAATGCGTGGAAATAGAAGCAAAAGAAAAGTGGGGAACAAAGCAGGCGAGAAGTAGGCATAAGAAAAGAGAGAAACAAAGTGGAGTGGTCCTTAGTCGAGAGGATAAGTGTTGTAAAGTGTAAAGTAGATGTTCAAGGTAGGGTGTAACCTAGTTCCCTAAATGATATCCTACCCTAACCCTAACCTACGTTACAAGCTTTGAAAGTCCTTTGAGATCTCCAACCATTTACCTTCTTTGTAGTGGTGATTGAAAATTGGGACAAACCTATGGCATGACACTTGCTGCATTGAGATTTCTTTTGTGAGGGGAGAATTTTGTACTTAAAATTCCTTGTTACTTTTTTGGTAGTTTGGTGTGTGAAACTTTTCTTTCTTGTGAGATGGCCATGCTAACAAGTTAAGGTGAGTAATTTTTGTCACTTCCTGGATAATGAGGCAAGTGGAGTATGGATTAGCTTTTATCAAAAGGTGATCAACTTCTAGAGTATTGGTTTTTTCTATTTGATTGCTTCTGAAGGCTTATTGCAGGATGGAATATTATATTTTACAACGAGGGGTGTTGAGAAATTAGCCTAGCATAAGTGCGATGAGCTACTTGTGGTTGCGACTCAAGTTAAAGTTAGTATGGCATTTAAGGCATAAAATATGGGCATAAGTGATTGTGGCTCATGGTAAAGAGGTAGTGTCACTTGCGAACAAGCAAGGTCTTAAGTTAGGGTGTTGATGAGTGGTGATTTTACCACTCATTCAAAATAATTTTTCGTGCACATTACCTTGTTTCAAATGAGTAAATAAGTCATAATTGTGATTTAATGCACTAATATCCACTCGTTGTAGGTATAGAAGTTGAAAAGACAAAGAGAGGTGGATTAGTTCTTGAAATAATCAAAAAGGAGCAGAAAAAGTGCAATTGTAGACTTTAGGTGAACTAACCTCAGTTACCGCGGTCACGATCCATGGGCCGCTGTCGCGGTCATTCAAGATGGTCAACTAACCGTGACCGCGGTATTCAATCACAGTCGTGTGGCTGTGGTCATAGCCAGACTTGCGTTATTGAACTAACCTCAGTTACTGCAGTCACGATCCATGGGCCGCTGTCGCGGTCATTCAAGATGGTCAACGAACCGTGACCGCGGTATTCAATCACAGTCGTGTGGCTGTGGTCATAGCCAGACTTGCGTTATTGCGTCTTCGAGAAAATGTTCAAACCAAGGGTAAAAATGTCATTGCACATGTTGATCCCAATTTGAACAAAAAGACTTAAACCCTAATTGGATGTATCATTAATTCCATCACATTCCCTCTTCTTCTATTTTTTTAGGTTTAGCTTGAGAATTTGTAGCCTTCATTTTTGGAGAAGAAAATATTGTATAAATTTTGGGTGAAGAATACAATGGAGACTTTCCAAGTGGAATATTTTCTCACTTTAATTGTTGATATTGAGGAGGAGCCATGTTTGAAGTAACATTCGCTTAGATCTACCACAAATTAATTCAATGGAGATTATGGATATATACTTACTTATCTTATGAGTAGCTAAATCTCCCTCTTAGGGTTAATAGGGATGTAAGTTTGTGTGGGTTGTTATTGTTAGCATCTATTTAGTAGTTCATGCTTATGGGTTCTATTATTGTTATGCTAGTTTGGTTGGGATTTGATGAGTGAAAACGTTAAATACCTACATAGTCTTGATGGATGAATGCTCCAAGCTCTAAAAAGCCCTAGGCTATCTTTGAAAGTACGGTTTTTGGTGAAGTTTAGGAACATATATCATCCTCAAAAGTGGGATGTGGAAACCAAAGAAATGATAAACAATTACGTGCGTAGTTTGCTAAACTCTTACTATCTTAGAAATAAGGGTAAAAGTGAGGTTGACTATGTCTTGGGTGTTATCCTAGAAATAGGGATGCCTTGATTGAGGTTGTGGTTGCTAATTGTTGAACACATCCATTAGGTAATCAAAAGAATCACTGGGTGAAAGTTTGGTGTTTTGTTGAAAGACTAACATCGAAATCTTTAACTAAACCTACCCATGTTTGACTTACTAAAATGATGTTGATTACTAACTCCAATATATCACTCCCTTAGTAATGCATAATCCGAAACTAATGAATCATGGAGGTTTAATGTCAATGTATTAGTCTATTCATAAGATATATAAGAATCTTCATCACCTAATTCTACTTAGATATCGATGGTTAAAGAATGTATCTTACAAGTGGACGCTTTTGGTTGATTTTTTTGTAGAATTATAGGCTACATGTGAAAATAGTTGTGGTTAAATTGAGAAAACATGATCAATGGTGGTATAAGTGCAACTCAGATGGCACTTCTGAAGGAAATCATAGTGAAAGTTCAATTGTATTCTGTATAAGAAGTGATGAGGGTGACTTGATCTATGCCACATGTAAGAAATTGTTAGACAATACTAGTATATATGCATACACATTGGGTATGAAGAAGGGATGCTTATAATGTCTAGAGCATCATTTTTTTCCTCTAGTACTTGAAACTGATTCATTAGCTTTGGCTAAAGTGGTTAAAGGGGAATGGGAAGTTCCTTAGAGTATGAGGGAACCATAAGAAAAATTAGGAAGCTGATGGAGATGGGTCAGATAAGAGTACATTAAATCTATAGAGAAGAAAATTCTTTGGCAGATTGTTTAGCTAACTGGTGTTTTAGTTTTGCAGTTACAATAAGTTTAAACACATTCTCGAAGTTACCATCAAGAGAAAGAGCAAGAGCAAGAAAAATTAAAATGTTGGAGAAACAACAATTTCTACAGTTAAGGATAAGGAAATTGAGGCAGCAGGCAATAAATTAAACAAAAAAAAGCACATGTATGTAGTTACTCCCAAGAATAGCAACAAGTAAATACATAGGGGAGATACAGACACACTACAAAATGTAAATAAATTCATGTTTACATTTATTGGATACAAAACACAACATTCTCAACAGTACAAATTGTAAGGTTACTAGGGTATTGAGGTTTGTTTATTCTAATGCGAAGGTGGTATTAATCTTTCCAAGGTTCAACTATTTGCAAAGGAGTAAAGAAAACTAAGGATTAGTAATCTTCAATTTAGTGGAATAATCAGATTTGAAGATTACATGAACTAGTTATAGTTAAGTACTTGGAATCCTATTCCAGCAAAATCGATTACGCAAACTTGAAGTGTAATTGATCCAAAGTTATTTAAAATCTATGTACTAGCTTAGTGAGATAAGATTGATTTCTAAAGTTTATTGAGATAATTTTTCAAAAGAGACGTACCTTTGGATTTATTTCTGGAGAGAAAAAATAGATATCGCCTTTAATACCAAGATTATAAGTTGCTCCAGTGACTCCTGTAACAAGATCAAATGGTTAAACACTTTCTTTTTCAGAATCATAGCTTAGAAAGAAAAAAAGTGTTTGAACAAAGATTATTTGAAGGTATTAAACAATGGAGATAGTCACCGGAGGCAAACGGACCATTGAAAAAGGACCATACTTGAAGTCAAACTTGTCAGGTCTCAAGATAATGGAGGCAAAGTTAAATTCTCACATGAACATTTAAAAGGGACCATACTTGAAACTGAACTTTTCAGGTCTCATAGTGATAGCGGAAAAGTTAAACTCACGCACCTTAAGATGACCACAGAAAAGGGCCATGCTTGAAGCCTAACTTATCAGGTCTCAAGGTGATGGAGGAAAAGCTAAACTCTCACACCATAAGCTAACCATTAAAAAGGCGCATATTATAGCAAAACTTGTCAGGATATCCTAGTAGGAGTAGACATCATTAAGTAATTCATTATTATAACTGGATACCATGCCTCACCAATGGGTCTTATGTGTTGAAGTTCAACATTAAATTTTCTCAACTAATGAAGTCGGGTTTATATGTATGAAAATCATGAAAAAATGAAGGAATTATGTTTAAATAAATCATACTTCAAATCTAATCTCTAAAGTATACATTCTAAGAAGTCTTGAAGAAGGGGAAAATTTGTGAGCAATGAAATTTTATTAAATTTAAATTCGTATGAAATTTAGATTACATTAAACTTCAAAATATATTAGTCCAAATAAATGTGATGCATTTATATGATTGGATAATTATTTAAAGTATAAATAACATAAATACCAACCTTTTAAAAGTAATTACACTCTCTCTCACCTTTTTAATTACTTTACTCTCTCTGCCTATTAATATACATAACATAGCCAACATATAAATAACATTCTGTGTATATGTGGGATTTTTGTAATATGTTTAGGGAGTTGGGATTTTTTGTAATATTGAAAATATAAATTGTGTATTTGTGTAGTTTTTAGTTATTTAAATCCAAATATATATGGATTTGATTGAAGTCCAAATTATGTTGTCCTAGTCAATTGATTTGGGCAACAAATGATGAACCCAATTTTCTAAGCTCAATATTTCATCATATTTTAGAGGCCCAAATGAACGTGTCAGATAACGCAGTAAGACAAGTCAACTGAAGGACCCAATAGGATCATTCCCCATATCAAAATAATGTCGTAGGCCTAGTGAAATAAAAAACCATAAAAAGTGTCATGTATCCTAAACGTAAATTAATCATTGAGAATCATCGGGTACTATTTATTTGGTCAAATAGGCCATCAATCCTTGAAGTTGATATTTGTTCGTTATAGCATCTTATTCAATTATTGATAGTCTATACTCATTCACAATGAGCCATCTTTATTCCATACAAAAAATACTTGTGCAAGCAACGACGACTCACTAGGCCTGATGAAGCCCTTATCTAATAAATCTTTAATTCTCTCCTTCAATTTTGCTAGATAGTACAATTTTACATTAGGGCATCAATATCAGTTGGATATCATATATTGTGTCTATTGCAAAGTTAATCACCTTTTCTGTGGAAATACAAATGAGCACATTTGAAAAGACATCAAGAAACTCCTTCACAACCAAAATAGACCGCTACATCGATGGTTCTAGAAACTTATTTACCACCAAAATAAACTGTAAGGTCGGAGGTCCTACGTTAACATCCTTAACCCTGACAATATGATAAATGCAACCTTTTATATAGCCGAATTTGCTCATCAACCAAAAAATATTTAAAAAATTATGAATTTTTGAGATGCTACATCCTTCATTTATTAGAGATAGTCATCCACAAATAATGATAATATACGTGGCGTCATAGGAAATAATACCAAAACTCATAGGTCAAACCCATCGATAGACACTCAAACTTGTTGCAAAAATTCACTTAGACCCCTAAACTACCCCTAAACTAAGGCATGTTCCTATCAAACCCCTAAACCCCCGAATTTTGTTCCAATTGGACATTTTTTTGCCTATGTGGCACTGCACGGGAGGTGCGTGAGAAGTATTTTTTTTACTAATTTACGAATAAAAAGTTTCCAAGTGGCATTGAGGGCCCCAAAATTTTTTTAATAACAAATTTTCTTTTTTTTTTTAAAACACTAGAGGCCACAAAAAGCATTAGAGGGCCCTAATTTTTTTCTTAATAAAATTAAATTAAAAAAAATCTTTTTTTTACTTTCATCTTTTAAAAAATTTATAATTTCTTTTTAATAATTAGTTTTTTATTTTTAGTTTTTAAATAATGTTATAATTATTTTTTCATAATTTGGATCCTCAATGCCATTTTTATTTTAATTTTTAAAATTTATATAATTTTTTTAATAATTAATTTTTTATTTTTAAATTAATTTTTTAATAATTTATTTCCTTTTAAAAAAAAATTATAATTTCTTTTTAAAAATTAGTTTTTTATTTTTATTTTTAAGATAATTTTATAATTATTTTTTCATAATTTGGATCCTCACTGTCATTTTTTATTTTAATTATAAAAAGTTTTATAATTTTTTTAATAATTAATTTTTTACTTTTTAAATAATATTTTAATAATTTATTTTGTTTTTAAAAAAATTTATAATTTTTTTTAATAATCAGATTTTTATTTTTATTTATCAAATAATTTTATAATTATTTTTTCATAATTTGGATCCTCAATGCCATTTTTTATTTTCATTTTAAAAAGTTTTATAATTTTTTTCAATAATTAATTAATTATTTTTTAAATAATTTTTTAATAATTTATTTTATTTTTAAAAAAATTTTATGATTTTTTTTTAAATTATCAATTTTTTATTTTTATTTTTTAAATAATTTTATAAAATTATTTTAATAATTTATATCCTCAATGCTATTTTTTATTTTCAATTTTTAAAAATTTTTATAATTTTTTTATACACACTTTGACCTTTTTTTTGCTGATAGGGAAAAAATGTCCAATTGGATCCAAATTAAGGGGTTTAGGGGTTTAATAGGTACAAGCCTTAGTTTAGTGGCCTAAGTGAATTTTAGGGACAAGTTTAAGGTGCTATCGTTGGGTTTAGCCAAACTCATATAATACATAAGTAAAGTAACTAAAGTACTCAAATGCGGGTCTACTATATGTCAGTTCTGAACATCGTATAAAGAAGTGAACAACTTGGGATATCTAGACTTTCTGTCCCTCATCAGCTTCCTATATCATCTCCTCGACATCATATTTCTTCGACAAAACTTTCACTAAAGCTATATCATTATTCTGCAATCTCTTAATCTTGTGATCTATTATGGTGACAGACTCTTTCAAAAAAGTTCCTCTGAAATTTGAATATCTGTTGTAGATACTATATGTGTTGTACCTCTGGTACACTTTTGTAAGATTGAAACATGAAATTCTGGGTGCATTATCTCTAACTTTAGAGGCAACTTTAACTGGTAAGCAACTCTTCTTATCTATCGTACAATATGGTAAGGCCTAATATAACGAGGGGCCAGCTTGCTATTCCTGCCAAATTGTATAACACTTTTCATCAATAAAACATTTGGAAAAACCCAATCATCAACATAAAACACTATGTTCCATTCCCTAACGTTTGAATATAATTTCTGGCATCTCTAAGCTGTTAACATCACTATTTTATTAGCTTAACACATTCTAAATATACTGCACCAAGTCAGGTCGAACCAATCCTAACTCTCCAACATTGAACCAACCAAGTACGGATCAAGAATTTTGCTTATGTAGATCCTCATAGGCTCTATACCGATCAGTGGAACGATAGTTGTTATTACAAGTACACTCAATAAGTGACATATAATCATCCCAGTTCCCTCCGAATCTAGCACTCATGCCCATAACATATCCTAGAGCATCTAGATTGTACGTTCGACTTGCACATCTGTTTGAGGATAAAAAGTTGTACTAAGATTAACTTGAGTTCCAAAACCCTTCAGGAAACATCTCTAGAAATATGATATAAATTTTGCCCTTTATTTGTAATAATTGACACTAGGACATCATATAGTGTTACTAGTTCTCTAATATAAAATCCAACATAATCTTTGATTGAGAATGTAGCCCAGAATAGTAAGAAATAGGTTGATTTCTTCATCCCATCAATGATCACCCAGATAGAATTGAACTTCCATCACGAACAAGGCAAACCTTTGACAAAATTATTATTTATCACCTTCCTCTTCCACAATGAAATAGTTATCTCCTGCATTAGCCCACTGGCTTCTAGTTCTCTACCTTTACCTGTTGGCATTTGGAACTGCACCATGAACTCAACTATGTATATCTTTATTCATAGCCACCAATAAATCTTCTTAATATCATAATACATTTTTGTGGATCCTGGTGATTAGAGTAGCGAGAATAATGTGCCTCATCTATAAATTTTTGCCAAACCAATACAACTTTGACAAAAAACAATCAATATTTGTATTTGAGCATTTTATCTCCCTTTGTATCAAAGTATAAGGACTTTCACTACTAAGCCTTGTAATTTGGCAAATCCAAGATGGGATCCTCATATTGGTATGACTTTACCTTGAAAGCTAGACATGATATAACCATGTCCTATAATGTGTCCCCATCATCATAGAAGTATAATAATCTATCGCGACCTAAGGCTGCCCCCTGGCCGCAACAACGGTGCTTATAGCCAGAAGTGGCCATAGGCTAACCCATGAAATGATACCTGCTGTGAGCACTATGTAAGATTGTAATATAACATGTAAATGAAAGATACCATGTCAGATTCTAACACATCTTCTAAAATACTGGCAGACCAAATATCTATTTGAGATAACTAATAAAATTAAAAAGAATAGTTAACCGTCTAACTGTATGTCTGAGAGCCTCTAACCATTATGAGGAGTTGATGGGACAAACCCCTACTAACTTTGACTAATTGAATATAAGAAATACTGAAATAATTGGATAAACATAGTGTGTCCTCGATGGTTGAGGACTCATCGCTACAGCTGCTGGATTACGCTGATCTATCTAAAGTGATTGGAAAACTAAACCTATAAACCTATGATTTAAGATATCATAGAACAAAAAAAGCATGTGGTTAGTACTTTGAATGTAGTAGTATGTAAGAGGACATGACTGAATGCATGAGATAACTGAGCATGAAATGTATAAACATGTAAAATTTTAGAATGCAAGACCATTATATATCAGTTATGTTATTGAGATAATCTATAATCTAATAGCCTGAAAGTTGTAAAAACTGAATATCTAAAAGTCTGTACACTTGGTCAAGCAAACCTGAGCTGAAACACAATGAATATTGCACAGAGACTATGGGATCTAGCTATAACCAATATGGCTCAATCAGAGCTATTCGGGTCCAATCTGTAACCCCAATTGGAAGGGTGCTGGTACTTTTCCAAGGGTAATAACATTGGCTGATGATGTAGATCCAGAAGGATAATGTCTAGAAGGACGAGGGTGTCATGCCTAACTAACGGGGGACCCCTCATAATCTATGGTGGTACTGTAGGTCTAGAACTTAGGAACTACTACTAACGCCTCATGCCTAATTGATGGGGGAGACGTCATCCCTACGTTCACTCGATGCTAAGTGTTGCTCCCAACTAAATGACACTCATATTGGACTGAAATAAATTAAATTCAACTGAACATATAACTGACACTGTTCATCATGGTCTGATCATAACAACTGACTGAATGATAATACTTATGGTTTAGCAGAAATTATTTCTGAGATACTGAAATCATGTAAAACTACTAGGTGTCGGGTATTTATAACCCTCCAGCACAGAAGGACTATAAACACGATGATAAAGCTTTGAAATTATAGTACGAGATTATAGTTTAATGATACAAAACATAAACATTCCATCAAACATAATTAAATCATGAACTTGAACATAAAAGTGTCATAAAACACACTAAAACATCATGAATTCATGGACATCCTCGCAATTTAACATTTAGATGTGGAGTTCAATTTAAATCAACATGGGAAATTGAAATTTAAAACATAAGTCAACAAAAAATTCCATGAAATCATGCTAAAACATAGTTTGAATCGAGCTACTATGAATTAAACTCATCTAGAACACATAGAACTTCAAAATCATGGGAAAAATCATATTTAAACAAAAGAAGAGGTTGTTTGGGATCCATGGATGGAAAATACCCATGGGTGAACATCCCATATACTTCACTAGATGAATTCTTAAAGATTCCTTTAGGATTTATTAAACTTGAAGCTTGAATTCCTTAATTTCTTGCAAAAGAGCTTGGGTTTGTTCTTGGGAAAAAAAGGGTTTTCTTGAGAGAATTTGTGAATATAAGGGCAAATAATGCTCTTTTGAATCCCCAAATTTGTGTTAGGGATGAATTAGGTGAAGGGAAATACCCAATTACCTTTAAAATGCAAAGAAACAAAAGCAGGACGGAATAGGGAGGGGTCGGCATGGGCTCGGAGCCGTGGATAAGGTTGGGCGGTGCCTGCCTTAGAGCAGTGAACTGGATCGGGCAGCATATGCCTTACCCCGATGGAAAGGAGGGGAAGGCACCCACTTATGCCGGTGGTGCCACTAGTTTGGTTTTTCCAATATACCCCTACACTTGTCCAAAAATTCTGAAGCTTTCCCGATACATATATTAAACAACCTAGATCATAAATCAACCAAAAAATCGACGTCCTAAGGTCGGGAAGGTTCAAAATAAAATCATTAAATTTTAGGGGTCTTCAAAATGACAAGTCCTCAGCACTTCGTGAAAATTCTAAGTCTTGGACCCCTTAAACATGCAGCTATGAGCTAAGTTGAGCATAGGATCTTACAGGGTATTACATTATCTAACCTTTGGGAACATTCATCCTTAAATAAGACTAGTTAGACTGAAAGAATTAAGGCAACTAAGATTACATACTTAACAAGTATGACTGGAAACTTGATCGTATATGACTCTGAAATGTAATACATGAACTGAACTTAATTCTGTGAATGCATGCACTTACATAAGAATGGTTACATAGCTAAAACTGAGAATAGAAGAGACTCAATCTTAGGAAAATTGTTACCTCAAGATGAACCTAAATTCATGGAGAAAAGGTAAGGGTACTTGGTCCATATATCTTCTTCTGCTACCCAAGTAACACCCTTAATGGATTGATTCCGCCAAAAAACTTTGACCATGGGAATTTCTTTATTCCTTATCCTATGAATCTAAAGATAAAGGATCTCAACTGGAACTTTTTCATAGGAAAGGCTATCCTAAACATCTATATATTCTAAAAGATCAACAACAACTAAATCACCAATTTATTTCTTTAACAAGGATAGATGAAACACCGGATGCACTGATGCTAAATCTGTCGGCAACTCAAGATCGTAAGCTACTTTTCCAAAAAGATTTAAGATTCTATATGGACCAAACTAGCCGGACTGAGTTTCCCTTTCTTGCCAAATCACTTTACCCCCTTCATAGGAGAAATTTTCAAATAGACCAAATCACCAACTTCAAACTCGAGACCCCTTCTCCTCATATCAGCATAAGATTTTCGATGGCTTTGGGCTGTCTTCAGTCTCTCCTAAATAAACTGTACTTTTTCCAATGCTTCAATCACTAAATTAGGCCCTATCAAGGTAGCCTCACCTGTCTCAAACTAAACAATAAAAGATCTACATCTCTTCTCATAGAGAGCCTCAAATGGAGCCATCTTAATACTGGAGTGATAGCTATTATTGTAAGCAAATTCAATCAAAGGTAAGTGGTCATCCCAATTGCCTTTAAACTCATAGACAAAAGACCTCAGCCTATCATCTAAGGTTTGAATGGTCCTTTCTTCTTGACCATCTGTCTGAGGATAAAAAGTTGTGTTGAGATGAACTTGGGTACCAAGTCCCTTATGAAAAGCTTTCCAAAATTGAGAGGTAAACTAAGTACCTCTATCTAAAATGATAGACAACGGAATCTTATGAAACTTAACCAACTCCTTAAGGTTAATCCTGGCATAATCCTCTTCTTAATAATAAGTATGAACTGGAAAGAAATGAGTTGATTTGGTCATTCTATCCACAACGGCCCATATTGAATCATATTGATGATGCATGTAAGGCAAACCTATTACAAAGTCCATGTTCACCACTTACCAATTCCAAGTGGGGATGCTAAACTCATGAAGCATACCACTGGGCCTCCGGTGCTTGACCTTAACCTGCTGAAAGTTTGAACACTTAGCCACAAAATCTGCAATATTATTCTTTATACCACTCCACCAATAGATTTCTCGCAAATCACAGTACATCTTAGTGGCTTCTCGATGTATAGATTACAGTGCATAATGTACTTCTGTTAGAATCTTTTGTCTCAAACTATCAACACATCGAACACATAACACGCCCTGGCAATGAAGCACACAATCTCCCTCTTAGGATAAAACCTTTAACTTTGACTTTCTACCCGCCTTCTTTAACTTAGCTAAACTAGGATCCCTATCTTGCTTCTCTTTCACATTAGCAACAAATGAAGATTCTGAACCATTCTGAACTAATACACTACCTTCAATCGAATCAACCAACCTAAAACCCAATCTAGAAAGCTCATAAACCTTTTGAATAAGCTTCATCTTATCATTCTCTATATGGAAAACACTACCCATAGAAAACCTGCAAAGGGCATCTACCAAAACATTAGCCTTTCTCAACCGATACAACACACTCATATCTTAATCCTTTAATAATTCTAGTCACCTTCTTTGATGAAGTTTTAGATTTTTTTATGAAAAGACATACTGCAAAATCTTGTGATCAGTGAACACATTGACATGAACCCCATAAAGATATACCTCCAAATTTTCAAGGCAAAAAAGTAGTTTCCAACTAGAGATCATGGGTAAGGTAATTCTTTTCATGGGGCTTAAGTTGTCTAGAGGCAAAGGCTATGATCTTATGTATCTGCATTAAAACACAACCAAGACCAACTATGGAAGCATCATAGTAAACCACAAACCCATCTGAGCCATCTGGCAAAGTCAATAATAGAGCGTAACTGATTGAGTCTTCAACGTCTGTAAACTATTCTGAAAGGAATTTGACCATTGAAATTTGACCTTCTTCTAAGTCAATCTAGACATGGATGATGAAATAAAAGAAAACCCTTCTATAAACCATCTGTAATAGCTATCCAAACCCAAGAAACTCCTAATATCTGGTGGAGAGATGGGTCTTGGATAGTTTCTCACTTTTTCAGTCTTTTGAGGGTCAACTCCTTTGCCATCACCAAAAACTATATGGCTATGAAATGCTACTAATCTTAGCCAAAACTTGCACTTACTGAACTTAGTAAACAACTGATGATCTCTATGAGTTTGTAACATAACTCTTAGATGGAATGCATGATCATTCTCACTACAAGAATAGACAATGATGTCATAAATAAAGACTATAATGTACATGTTGAAGTACTGTTTGAACACTCTATTCATCAAGTCCATAAAAGTTGTAGGGGAATTCGTTATTTAAAAGGACATAACTAAGAATTTTAAGTGTTCGTACTACGTTCTAAAGACTGTCTTTGGAATGTTACATTCTCTGACTCTGATCTGATGATAGCCTTATCTGAGGTCTATCTTAGAAAAATAACTGGAACCCTAAAGTTGTTGAACAAGTCATCAATTCTGGGAAGAGGACACTTATTCTTGGTTGTGACTTTTTTCAACTGATGGTAGTCGATATAGATTCTGAGAGAATTATCTTTCTTACTCATAAATAGAACTAGTGTGCACCATAGAGAGATACTTGGATAGATGAAACACTTATCTAACATATCTCTTAACTACTCTTTCAATTCATTAAGCTCAGCTAAGCCATTCTGTATGATAGAATAGAGAGAAGTTGGATATCTGGAAGGAGGTCTATTTTGAAGTTAATTTCCTTTTCTGGGGGAACTCTGGGAATATTTTTAGGGAACCACATCTAGAAACTCCCTTACCACTGAGACTAACTCAAGATTTGGAGTCTTAGAAGTTTAGTCTTTGACTCGGACAAGATAGTAAAAAAATAGCTTACACTTTATCTTTCTTGCCTTAAGATATGAGACAAGTTGATCCTTAAGCACTGAAGTACTACCTCTCCATTCAATAATTGGATCATTAGGTTACTGAAACTGGACAATTCTATTTCTCTAATAAACCGAGGCATAACAAGAATGAAGCCAATCCATGCTGAGAATAACATCAAATCAGTCATCTCTAACACCACAAGATCAACTAAAGTAACTTTCTGAGACACTGTAATCGGGCAGTTCCTGTATACCTACCTATCTACAATAGAGATACCTACTATAGTAGACACTAAAAGAGGTTATGCTAATGTTTTAGGACTGACACTAAAGTCTACTTCTATGTAAGGAGTTACAAAAAAATGAAACTCCGGGATCTAACAATGCATAAACATGAAGATAGAACAACCTGTAACATACTGAGTGGTATTGAAGGGCATATAACCTATTCTGGCACTGCCCACTGGTGGTACTAGAAGTGGCGCCCTACTGAGTTGGGCGACTTGCTGGTACTATTGAAGAATTAGTTTGGCGGTACTGAAGATCATTCCTACCTCTCCATATACCTACAGGGAACTCCCTCATCTTGTGGCTTATCTATCCAAATCTAAAACACACATTACTGCCAACCCTACAATTACTTGGATGATTTTTACCATATTTTTGACAAAGTAGATTAGTATGACCACTGTTCACACTACCTTGGGATTAAGAGCCTAGCCCTCTATAAAGAATATCTTGCTTGAACTTAGGCACTGGAGCACTAGATAAAGATGGAAATGGGGCTGAAGATTTATGATGAAACTGAGAATGATCACCACTTTTTTGACCTTGGCAGTGGAAAGTTAAAACTTCATGTTCTGACCCTCTTGTTCTATCTCTCTTTATCCTTATATTTCTCATCTTTTATCTACTGAGAATGAACCATGAGTCTAGATAGGTTCATCTCCTTAATCAAAAAGGTAGTTTGAAACTCCTTAACCAGACTATCAACTACACTAGACACAAACTTACTCATTCTAGACCTATTATCAATCATCATTGAAGGACCATACCTTGCCAACTAAGTTAACTTAAGAGAGTATTCCCTTATGCTCAAACCACGCTAATTCAAATTAATGAACTCTTAAAACTTAGCTTCCCTTAAATTTAAGGGAAAGAACCTATCTATTAAAGTTATGGAAAACTCCTCCCACTCTACAGGCCCTGCCTTGGATAGAAATACTTCTATCCTTCTTCTACTATTTAAACTAGGTGTGAGCTACACCTTGTAACTGATAAGCAATCAACTCTACACTCTCACTCAATGTGACCCCCCATAATATTTATCACTTTCTGAACTATGCCAAGAAATTTCTGCAGATCCTTCTCTAATATAGACCCATAAAAAAAGGGGATTCATCAGAGTAAAATACTGAATCCTGTCCGCAGTTGCATTTGCCACTAGATTGGCTGGGGCAGCAACTTGCTGATTGTTCTGAGTCTCTACTGATTTGGCCAGGGCTATGAATGCGTCCCTAAACTTAGTGTGACAAACATGCTCATTCAGGGGATTTTCTTGAACTGGCGGTGAAGGCTAATCCCCGTTCCTTCCTCCATTGTTTCTTCTAGGAGGCATGGTCTAAAAATGGAATGAAGGATGAATTAAGAAGAGGAATTTAATAGAGCTTATTCTCTTTCTCACAACATGAACACTAAATGAAGGAAAACTTTCCTAAAATATATCATAACCTCTTATCCATAAGTGTGGTGTGCTTTACACCCATGCAGAAGACTCTACTCAATGTAGCTTTCAGATTCCCTATGACACTCTAAAACCTTTAGATTTGATACAAATTTTTGTCACAACCCGAGGCTGCCCCCCGGTTGTGACAATGGCGCTTACAGCCTCAAGTGGCCACATATTGACCCATGAATTGACACCTTCTGTAAGCACTGAGTAACATAGTAATATAATATATAAATGGAAGATAATCTATTAGATTCTAACACATCTGCTAAAATACTAGTAGACCAACTCTCTATCTAAGACAACTGATAAAATTAAAATGAATGGCTGACTATCTAAATATATGTATGAAAGAATCTAACCATCATGAAGAGTTCATGGGACAAACCCCCAACTAACTCAAATAGAATATATAAGAAATACTAAAATAAATGGATAAACATAATGTGTACTCGGTGGATGAGGACTCACTGCTATGGCTACTAGATTATGTTGAGCTATCTAAAAGTGGTCAAGAATCTTAGCCTCTGGTCCTATGATATAAAACATCATAGCATAAAGAAAAGTATGTGGTTAGTACTTTGAATGTACTAGTATGTAAGATGAGGACATGATTGAAATGCATGAGATAACTGAGCATGAAATACATGAACATCTACAATTTTTAAATGTAAGAAAAAGTATATATCTGTTATGTTACTGAGAAAATCTATAATCTGAAAGCGTGAAAGATATAAAAACTAAATATCAGAAACTCTATACAGTTGGTCAAGCAAACCTGAACTGAATACAACATTGTAACTGTGGGGGCCAACTATAACCGAAATACCCCAATCTAAGCTATCAAGGTCCAACCTATAACTCCAGTTGGAATGATGCTAGACGTTGCTAAGGGTACTAATACTAGCTAATAATGTGGATCCATGAGGCTGATATCCCAAAGGATGAGGGTGTCATGCGTAACCGATGGGGGATTTCTCATAATTTATGTTGGCATTGTAGATCTAGAACTGAGGGAATCTTACTAACATCACATGCCTAATTGATGGGGGTGACCCCATTTGTGATGCCTCGAAAAAAATTTTCTGTTAAGATCTCGGACAAAAATGTGTTAAATTCTGTTCTTTATTGTGATTAATAATTTTTCTGTGTGGAATTTATGGATATGCAACCCGTCATCGCGTAGAGCATCAAATAATATTTACAATGATATATGGATCATCCAAAATGAACACTTGAGTGATGATTTATGATCATTCTGATCTAATCGTGAATAGTGGTGAACAGTAAATGTGCAGGAAAAAATATTGAGGCCAGGTGAATTTTAGGATCAAATTCAAATGGTCATAACTCCTTGTACATAATAATCTGGGTGAGCTACTATATATCAAAAGAAATCTTTGAAAGTCCTCTTTCTAAAGAAATTGGTTTCATCCCATTTGGCCATCGAAGCTAAAAGTTATAGGTGATCTACTTCAGCCTATCAAAACAGTCCACCAAAGGACAGATTTGACATTATTTGATTTTTAAGGGTATTTTGGTCATTCCCACTCCAATCCATCCGGTTAAACCATGGATTTAAGTCCATTAAGAGTATTCAATAGATCATTTTTCTCAAAAATTTCCTAAGGCTCAAACCCCAACCCTACTACTAGAAATTTCATCCTTCTATATCTCTTGATTGAATCGTAGAAATTTAAAATTGATTTGATATTCGAGTTGATCGTGTTAAGGGCTTCGAGAAGCACCCTTTATTTTTGTGAATAAAGTTCCGGAGTTAGAAGTTCATATTCATCTTCCATTTTTAGGTATGTGGGGCTTTGAACAAGATTATGCTTTCGATCTTGTGCCTGGTATTTTTGTTGAATTACATTGACATGAGATTTTACATGTTTTATCCTGAATTGGAAATATAGTGTTATATCTTATATTATTGTCCATGAGCTATGGGATTATCTCATCCGATATGTGTATGATGTTGAGATGGAATTATGTCCAAAATGTATTTGATTATGAGAGTATTATGATTTAATTTGTTAAGCCTTGATTTATACTATCATTTCACTATTTCCTTATTATGAATTTATAATTGATATTGGAAATTCTATATCCCTACTATGGGTTGATGTCTCAAGTACCTTTAAATAAGAGTTTGATGGCAAATTGAGAAATGTTGATATTAAAGTTGCAATGAGTCTTGGTATTTTTTGGATGGTTTTGATGAGTTAAATTGTTGAAAATATTATGTTTTGAGTCTTCATATCCTTGTCCAAATATTGAGTCGGTTATGGTTCAATGCATTGATACCTTGTTAATGTTGAGGAAGATTAAAATGTTTTTTGCTAAAATGTGTTGAGTTAGGACTCCATAAATTGATGTAATTTGATAAATGAGAAAGAGATTTGATTTGGTCTTTATGATAGACCCTTGTGATGTTGGGGTGGATTTCCTAACGCATTCTGACCTTTTCAGGGAGTAGTACTTAGCACCGAGAGAGAAATTTGGTATTTTCCCAAACCTATGTGCCACCATAGGGTTGTTTGATGATGATATTATTGGCCAGAGAGCCCGATTATGATTATTGAAGTTTTAAGGTCGTACTCCCTGGAAAAGAGTATGATGCTCCTACCAATGGGGGTTCCAAACATTGATATTCCACGTAGCTCATGTGGGGTTGTCGGTTATAGAAAACTCCCCTGTCTATAAGAGTCATGTTTATTGAAATATCGAGTCACTCCGAGTTTTGATGTGGTAAGTCAAGTTGCCTATGATGTTCTATAATGATTTATGAGGTTTTTCTCCTACATTTCCTATCTAAGATGTTATGATTTGCATGATTCAATGTCACTCAAGCCAGGTGTGTCAATATGGTCCGTATGTATGTTTTTATGAATTTATGATATTATTTATATTTTGCATGTGCCCCCACATACTCAGTACGTATCTTGTGTTAACCCACATATTTCCCTATGGGATACATTCTTATCATGATGTAGGTTCAGGTACTCAGCCGCAGCCGCGACAGTGATATCTGAGTACTGCATCTACGTTCCTTCAGTGGTGAGTCCTCATGGTTCGAGGACTTAGTTCCTAGTTTTTGTTTTGTTGTTTTATGATCCCTTTGGTCTGTTTAGTCAATTGGGGGTTTGTCCTAATGGCTCATTGATTTTGCTATATAGAGGCTATGTCAGACTAGTGAATTGTTGGGTTGATTTGTGTATAGACATTCAATATATGTATAGTCTAATGATATTCCATGCCATGTGCGGTGTGATATGGTATGTACTTATATATATATCCTTAGTGTAGCATGTATGTTATTGTGTTGGTACCCAAGGGTGGTGTTTTGTCTTAAAGGGATAGCTTGAGGCTACGTGTAGCCTTGGGCACCAGTGGCATCTCGGGATGATATTTCGGGGCGTTACAAACTTAGTATCAGAGCCTAAGGTTGTGAAGAGTCCTAGGGAGTCTAACAAGCTGCGTTATGTAGATTCTTGAGCATCGGTGTGTAGCGCGCCACACCTATGATCAAGAGGCTGCAGGGCATTCTAGGAAAAGTCATTTAGTTCTTTCTACAAGAGTCTATCATTCTTACTACTGTTTTCTTCTGCTGTTAATTCGTGCATTTTTATGACAGAAAATGTCTCGACATCGACCTCGCGGAAACAACAGCCAACCTCAACTCATTGATCCATTATATGACACGGTATCCCATGCCAAATTTCCGACAGCTTTTCAAATGCTAGCCCAGGTAGTTACCGCCAATACTTAAGCCAACACTCCACTTCCGCAGGAAAATAATTTGGCAGCAGCATGGATTCATGACTTTATGCGGATGAATCTGCTAGAGTTTCATGGGTTGAGAGCAGGTGAGGAACCGTAGATGTATGTTGATGAAATGAAGAAAATTACATAGATTATGCATGTGACCAAGGAAGAAAGTGTGGAGCTGGCTTCTTATCGATTGAAGAATGTTGCCTATGACTGGGTGCAGATGTCGAATAAGGTTAGAGAGGAAGGTACTGCTCCGGTGACTTGGCAATTATTCTAAGATGCTTTCTTGGATAGATTCTTTTCTCTTGAGTTATGGGAAGCTAAGATAGGGGGGTTTATAAATTTGAGACAAGGCTCTATGTTGGTTAAGGAGTATTGTCTTAATTTTAATCAGCTATCGAAGTACGTTCCCAATATGATGGCTGAATCAAGGACCAGTATGAGAAAGTTTCTAACTGGGGTGTCGAGTTATGTGGTGAAATAATGTAGATCTACTATTCAACAGTGAGATTGATCTTCTTAGGTTAATGATTCACACCCAATAGATTGAGTCAGATAAGATAAAGGAAAAAGAAAGATTAAGAGGGATTAAGAGAGTCAGATCAGAGCAATAGGGGTCTGGTCAGACTAGATTCTCTGGAGGGAGTCGCCCTCAGTTTCAGAGATGTCCATTTATACCTGCACCTTCCTCAGCTAGTGCTCCCATATATCAGGGTAGGCAGGAGCTCAGGAATAGGTCGGTACCTTCCAGGTCTCAAGATAGTGTAAGCAACCGGCCTTATCCTCCTTCATGTGCTAAGTGTGGTAAAGACCATTTTAAGGAGTGTTATATGGGGCAGTGGGGCTATTTTGGTTGTAGAGAGTTGGGCCACATACTTAGAGATTGCCCGTATGCTAGACAGCGGAGTCGTGATGCCCATCCCTAGAGTCAAGCTACCAGTGCCCCGCCTCCTATAGCCCGTCCAATTTCTCCTCAGGTTGCTTCATCTAGTACTGCTGGTGGTCAATGCCAGAATCGTTTCTATGTTATATTACCTCGTCGGGAGTAGGAGGACTCTCCCGATGTTGTCACTGGTATATCCGTCTTTTCTATTTTGATGTCTATGTGTTAATGGACCCCGGTTTGAGTTTTTGTAATGTGACACCTCTGGTTGCTGTAAATTCTGAAATGGATCCTGAACTAATTTCTAAGCCTATTTTGGTTTCTACTCCGATAGGAGAGTCTGTCATTGCTAAGCGGGTGTATAAGAAATGTCCCATTACTGTCTTTCATTGGGTTATGTATGCTGATTTGATTGAGTTAGATATGGTTGACTTTGATATCATTCTGGGTATAGATTGGGTTTACTCATGCTATGCGTTTATTGATTGTCTTGCTCGTGTGGTCAAGTTTTAGTTTCTTGATGAACCTATCCTCGAATGGTTCGGGAGTTCTCTAATTCCTAAGGGTTATTTCATATCCTATCTCAAAGCTAGGAAGTCGATTTCTAAGGGTTGCATCCACCATTTGGTTTGGGTTAAAGACACTAAGTTTGAAACCCCCTCTATTCAGTCAATTAATGTTGTTAATGAGTTTCTTGATATCTTTTCAGAAGATCTCCCTAGAGTACCTCTTGATAGACAGATAAAGTTTGAAATTGACCTTTTTCCCGATACTCAGCCTATTTCCATTCCTTCGTATCGTACGGCTCCCGCGGAACTTAAAGAGTTGAAGAAGCAATTGAAAGATCTTTTAGACAAAAGTTTTATCAGACCTAGTGTGTCCCCGTGGGGTGCACCTGTCCTATTTGTGCGTAAGAAAGATAGTTCTTTGCGGATATGTATTGATTACCGATAGCTTAATAGGGTTACTATCAAGAATAAATATATGCTTCCTCGAATTAATGATTTATTTGATCAATGCAAGGTGCGAGCTACTTTTTGAAGATAGACCTCAGATCCGGTTATCACCAACTTAAGGTTAGGGAATGTGATATTCTCAAGACAGCCTTTCGAACTCGTTATGGTCATTTTGAATTTCTAGTGATGTCTTTCGGGTTAACTAATGCTCCAATGGCTTTCATGGATCTTATGAACTATATATTCTGGCCATATCTGGATTTATTTATAATAGTGTTCCTTGATGATATTCTTATTTACTCCCAAAGTAAGGGTGATCATGTGGATCATCTTCGAATCATGTTGGAAACTCTTCAAACTTATCGGTTGTATGCTAAGTTTAGTAAGTGTGAGTTCTAGCTGAACTCTGTAGCCTTCTTGGGTCATGTTGTTTCTTCCGAAGGTATTAGAGTTGATCCTCAAAAGATAGAGGCTATAAAGAGTTGGTCTAGACCTATTTCTCCTTTTGATATCCAAAGTTTCTTAGGTTTAGCTGGTTATTATCGCCGTTTTGTTGAAGGGTTTCATCTATTGCATATCCTATGACCCGTTTGACCCAAAAGAAAGTGAAGTTCCTGTGGTCCAAATCTTGCGAGAAGAGTTTTCAGGACTGAAGACTCGACTCACTTCAGCCCCTGTGTTGACTTTGCCTGACGGTGTTGATGGTTTTGTGGTGTATTGTGATGCTTCCAGAGTTGGTTTGGGTTATGTATTGATGCAAAAGGGCAAGGTTATAGCTTATGCTTCTAGGCATCTAAAGCCTCACGAGAAGAATTATTCTACCCATGACCTTGAATTAGCTGCCATGGTTTTTGCTTAGAAAATTTGGAGACATTATTTGTATGGTGTCCAGATCGACGTCTTCATGAACCATAAGAGCTTGCAAGTATCAACCTAAAAGAAGTTGAATCTTAGGCAGAGATGATGGTTAGAATTATTGAAAGATTATGATATGAGCGTGCTATATCATCCGGGCAAGGCCAATGTAGTAGCAGATGCCCTTAGTCGGAAGTCCATGGGCAGCGTAGCACATGTGGAGATTGGTAAGAAGGAGTTGGCCCATGAGGTACATCTTTTGGCTAGATTGGGGGTTAGGTTGTTTGGTGATGCTGAGGGTAGTATAGGAGTGCAAAGAAGTTCCGAATCCTCTTTAGTTTCGGAAGTAACGGAGAAGCAAGACAGGGATCCTACCTTAGTCAAGTTAAAAGAGTCATTTAAAGACCAAAAGGTGGAGGTTTTCTCCCAAGGGGGAGATGGTTTTTTGAAACTTTGAGAAAGATTATGTGTTCCTGATGTTGATAACTTAAAGCAGAGGATTATGGCGGAAACGTATGGTATGCGATACTCCATCCATCTTGATGCTACCAAGATGTACCATGATTTGTGGGAAATCTATTGGTGGAACGGTATGAAGAGGAACATAGCAGAATTTGTGGTGAAGTGTTCCACGTGTCAACAGGTTAAAATAGAGCATCAAAGGCCCAGTGGCGTGATGCAAGAGTTTAGCATTCCTACTTGGAAGTGGGAAGAAGTGAATATGGACTTCATAGTTAGTTTGCCTCTTTCTCGTCACCATCAAGATTCGATTTGGGTTGTCGTAGATTGGCTGACGAAATCAGCTCATTTCTTGCCTGTGCATTCATCGTATACAGTTGAAGATTATGCTAGAATATATATTCGGGAACTCGTCAGACTTCATAGAATCCCTTTGGCTATTATTTTTGACAGAGGTACTCAGTTTACCTCTCAGTTTTTGAAATCTTTCCAGAAGGGTCTCGGTACCCAAATTCATTTAAGTTCTGATTTCCATATGCAAATAGATGGTCAGGCCGAGCGGACCATTCAGAATTTAGAAGATATGTTGAGGGCTTGTGTGCTTGATTTTAAAGGTAGTTGGGATGATCACTTAGCATTAATTGAGTTTGCTTACAATAACAGTTTTGATGCTACTATTGGAATGGCCCCATTTGATGCTTTGTATGGTAGAAGGTGTAGATCACCCATTGGTTGGTTTGAAGTTGGTGAGGCTACCGCGACTGGACTGGATGCGGTGTTCAAGGCCATGGAGAAGGTTAAGTTAATTCAGGAAAGGTTGAAAACCACCCAAAGTCATCAAAAATCATACGCAGATGTAAAGAGGAAACACCTTGAATTTGATGTTGGTGATTTAGTGTACTTGAAAGTTTCACCCATGAAATGGGTGAAGAGATTTGGGAAGAAAGGGAAACTAAGTCCCCAATACCTTGGTCCCTATAAGATTGTAGATCGCATTGGGAAGGTAGCGTATAAGGTTGAATTGCCCTCGGAGTTATCCAACGTCCATCCGGTTTCCCATGTTTCTATGCTTAAGAAGTCTATTGGTGATTCGGTGGTGATTGATCCTTCTGAAAGCTCGGGTATTCAAGATAGTCTTTCATATGAAGAGATTCCGGTTGAGGTTTTTTACTTTCAAGTCCGTAGGCTAAGAAACAAGGAAGTTCCTTTGGTTAAAGTGCTTTGGAAAAATCAATCCGTGGAGAGTGCTACTTGGGAAGCCGAAGCGGATATGTGCGCCAAATATCCCCACCTCTTTCCTACGAATCCTAAGTATGTCAAAGGTATCATTCTCTTTTGATTTAATCCTTATTGTTATGTTTATCTTGGCTTGTGTGTTTTCTACGATATCCAAAAAAATCTAGAATGGAGTATATGCTTGGGCAAGATGATTTTTCTCTATATACTCATATTCATAGTATTCTTGACCTACCTATCAACATTCGAGGATGAATGTTTCCAAGGAAGAGATGATGTGATACCTCGGAAAATTTTTTCGTTAAGATCTCGGACGAAAATGTGTTGAATTCTGTTCTTTATCGTTATTAATAATATTTTTGTTTAGAATTTCTGGATATGCAATCCTTCACCACGTAGATCATCAAATAAGCTTTCTAACAATATGTGAATCATCTAAAATGGACACTCGAGCGATGAGTTATGATCATTCCGATCTAACCGTGAATAGCGGGGAACAGTAAATGTGCAGGAAAAAAATACTGAGGCCAGGCAAATTTTATGGTCAATTTCAAATGATCATAACTCCTTGTACATAATGATCTGGGTGAGCTACTATATATCAACAGAAAGCTCTGAAAGTCCTCTTTCCAATGAAATTGGTTTCATCCAATTTGGCCATCGGAGCAAAAAGTTATGGTCGATATATTTTAGCCTATCAAAACAGTCCACCAAAGGACAGATTTGACATTATTTAATTTTTAAGGGTATTTTGGTCATTCCCACTCCAATCCATTCGGTTAAACCATGGATTTAAGTCCATCAAGAGCATTCAATAGCTCATTGTTCTCCAAAATTTCCTAAGGCTCAAACCCCAACCCTACTACTCCAAATTTCATCCTTCTATGTCTCTTGATTGAACCGTAGAAATTTCAAATTGATTTGGGATTCGAGTTGATCGTGTTAAGGGATTCAAGAAGCACTCTTTATTTTTGTGAATAAAGTTTCGGAGTCGGAAGTTAATATTCATCTTCCATATTTAGGTATGTGGGGCTTTGAACAAGATTATCCTTTCGATCTTTTGCCTGGTATTTTTGTTGAATTACATTGACGTGAGATTTTTCATGTTTTACCATGAATTGGAAATATTGTTTTATATCTTATATTATTGTCCATGAGCTATGGGATTATGTCATCCGATATGTGTATGATGTTGAGATGGAATTATGTCCAAAAAGTATTTGATTATGAGAGTATGATAATTTAATTTGTTAAGCCTTGATTTATACTATCATTCCACTATTTCCTTATTATGAATTTATAATTGATATTGGAAATTCTATATTCCTACTATGGGTTGATGTCTCAAGTATATTTAAATAAGAGTTGGATAGCAAATTGAGAAATGTTGATATTGAAGTTGCAATGAGTCTTGGTATTTTTCAGATGGTTTTGATAAGTTAAATTGTTGAAAGTATTATGTATTGAGTCTTCATATCCTTGTCCAAATGTCGAGTCAGTTATGGTTCAATGCATTGATACCTTGTTAATGTTGAGGAAGATTAAAATGTTTTGAGCTAAAATGTGTTGAGTTAGGAATCCACAAATTGATATGATTTGATAAATGTGAAAGAGATTTGATTTGGTCTTTCTAATAGACCCTTGTGATGTTGGGGTGGATTTCCTAACGCATTCTGAGCTTGTCGGGGAGTAGTACTTAGCACCAAGAGGGAAATTTGGTATTTCCCCAAACCTATGTGCCACCGTAGGGTTGTTTGATGATGATATTATTGGTTAGAGAGCCCGATTGTGATTATTGTAGTTTTAAGGTCGTACTCCCTGGCAATGAGTATGATGCTCTCGCCAACAGGGGTTTCAAATATTGGTATTCCACGTAGCTCAGTGGGGTTATTGATTATAAGAAGCTTCCATGTCCATAAGAGTCATATTTATTGAAATACCGAGTCACTCTGAGTTTTGATGCGGTAGGTCAAGTTGCCTATGATAATCTATAATGATTTATGAGGTTTTTCTCCTACATTTCCTATCTAAGATGTTATGAGTTGCATGATTCAATGTCACTCAAGCCAGGTGTGTCATTATAGTCCGTATGTATGTTTTTAAGAAATTTATGATATTATTTATATTTTGCATGCGCCCACACATACTCATACGTATCTTGTGCTGAATCACATATTTCTCTATGGGCTACATTCTTACCATGATGTAGGTTCAGGTACTCAGCCGCAGCCGCGATAGTGATGTCCGAGTGCCGCATCTACGTTCCTTCAGTGGTGAGTCCTGATGGTTCGAGGATTAAGTTGCTAGTTTTGGTGCTATTGTTTTGTGATCCCTTTGGTCTGTTCAGTCAGTTGGGGGTTTGTCCCAATAGCTCATTGATTTTGCTGTATAGAGGCTATGTCAGACTAGTGTATTGTTGGGTTGGTTTGTGTATTGACATTCCACATATGTACAGTCTAACGATATTCCGTGCCATGTGCAATATGATATAATATGTACTTATATATATATCCTTAGCGTAGCATGTATGTTGTTGTGTTGGAACCCAAGGGTAGTGTTTTAGCTTAAAGGGTTAGCTTGAGGCTACATGTAGCCTTGGGCACCTTATGGCATCTCGGGATGATATTTCGGGGCGTTACACCATCCTTATGTTCACTCGGTACTAAGTGTTACTCCCAATTGAATGACACTGATACTGGACTGAACTAAATTAAATTCAACTAAACGTACAACTGACATTGCTCATCATGGTTGATCATAACAACTGTCTGAATGATAATACTCATGGTTTTAGCTAAAATTACTTATAATATACTGAACTCATGTAAAACAACTAGGTTTAAGGTGTTCGTAACTCACCAGCACTGAAGGATCATAAATACAATGATAAAACTTTGAAATTATAGTATGAGATTATGATTTAAAGACCCAAAACATAAACATTCCATAAAACATATGTAAATCATGAACTTGAACATAAAAGAGTCTTAAAACACGCTAAAACATCATAAATTCATGGATAACCTTGCAATTCAACATTTGGATGTGTAGTTCAATTGAAATCAACATGGGAAATCGAAATTTAAAACATGTCAACAAAACTTTCCATGACATCATGCTAAAACATAGTTTGAATCTAGCTAATATGAATTAAATACATCTTGAACGTATTGAACTTCAGAATTATGGGCAAAATCATAATTAAACCAAAGAGGAGGTTTTTCGATCTCCATGGGTGGAAAGGACCCATGGATGAACATCTCACATACCTCACTAGATGAATTCATGAAGATTCTTTGAGGATTTTGCTAAATTTGATGCTTGAATTCCTTGATTTCTTGTGAGAGTATTTGGGTTTGTTGTTGGGGAAAATGAGGGTTTTTCTTGAGAGAATTTGTGAATAAAAGGGAAAATAATGCTCTTTGGAATCCCGAAATTCTTTTTATGGACAAATTAGATGAAGGAAAATGACCCAAATACCCTTAAAATGCCAAGAAGGAAAAGGTAGATGGAATACTGATGGGGCAGCATGGGCTCTGGAGTGGTGGACTAGGCCAGGCACCCACCTTAGAGAGGTGGACTGCACCGGGCAGTACCGTCCTTACCCCGATGGTATGGAGGGGGTGGCGCCCGCTTATCCCAGTGATGCTACTGGTTTGGTGTTCGTAAAACGCCCTATACTCATCCAAAAATTTCAAAAATCAATCAAGACATACTTTGAACAACCCCAATCATGCATCAATCCAAAAATTGGTGTCCTAAGTTCGGGAAGGTTAAAAATAAAATAATTAAAGTTTAAGGGTCTTGAAAATGTCTAGTTCCTCAACACTTAGTAAAAATTCCAAGTATTAGACCCTTTAAACATGAAACTATGAGTAGAATTGAGCTTGGGATCTTACGGGATATTACATAATCTAACCCTCAAATTGAATAGTTGGTGGAGCTCTAGGGTATCATCCACCTTTTATCTATAAAATTTGATAGACTTCTCATTGAATTAGGACTGAGGATGTCCATTACACCATTGCCCTTCCCTAGGTGATATAATTGTATCCATATCACAGTGTTTAGGCAATTCAAGACTTTAGTGAAGTCACATGTTCAACTCTTTTTGTTTAAAAATATACTAAAGACTCATATAATTTTTATAACTATCAACATGAATGACATACAAGTAATAACTCCAAATCATTGGGGAATGAATAACTACAACGAACTCTAAATCATGGGTCGGTCATTCTTATCTTGCTTGTTTAACTATCAAGAAACATAATCAATTACCTTACCATGTTGAATCAGAAAACAACCCAGCCTAACACCGATGGCATGGAAATACACTGCATAGTTCTCAAGACCTTCTAGGAAGGTCGGAATTGGTACTGAAGTCAATGTATCTTTCAACTCTTGAAAACTCCACTTGAAAGCTATGTTTCACTATAATATAACTGCTTTTTGAGTCATCTTTTTCACTCTCCCAAACCTTCTATAGTACCCTGCTAATCCTAGAATGTTATGAACTTCTATCAAGTTTGTGGGTCTAGTCAAAGTGGCTCATAAATATTGCTGGTGCGTTAATCAACCCAAAGCATTACAAGAGACCCAAAATTACCATATCTGGTCTTGAAGGCTGTATTTTAAATATCACTCTCCCAAATTCATAGCTTATAGTACCATAAATATAAATCAATCATTGAGAATAGAGCACCCTATAGTTGGTCAAACAAGTCATCCATCCTCTATAGCAAATATTTGTTCTTTATATTTACCAGATTCAGTTGTCAGTAGTATGGACACATTTTCAATAAGCCATTTTTCATTTGTACAAACAATATTGGAGCACCCCATAGTGACACACTAGGCCCGATGAAGCCTTTATCTAATGACTATTTTAGTTTCCCTTTAAATTCAACTAGTTCCTTTCTATATAAGGGAATCAATATTGGTTTGATATGTGTTAATATATTGATAGCAACGTCAATATCATATTCTGGGGGAATAATAGGGAGTTAATCTAAAAAGACATCTAGAAAGTCAGTAACCACTAAAATAGTTTGTAAGGCCAAAAAGTTTATTTTAACATCTTGAACCTTGATAATATGATAAATGAATCCTTTTACATTGATAAACCTAATCATCAACAATAAACTTATTATTTTAAATATTACAAATTTATGGGATATTATTCTTACCCTCTTAGAGATATTCATCCTTAAATAGTGAAAATAAATGTAGCATCACATGTAGTAATACCAAATTTCATATAATACACAAGTAATGAACCTAAAATACTCAATACTAATCTACTATTTGTCTATTCTAAACATCATCTGAAGGAGTTAACAAGTGGGGATAATGGGACTTCATGTCCTCTTGAGCTTCCCATGTCATCTTCCTTATACTACAATTTTGCCGCAACACTTTCTCTGAAGCTATATACTTATTCTTTAATATCCTAATCTAGTGATCTATTATGGAAACAAATACTTCTTCATAAATAGTTCCTTATAAATTAGAACATTTGGTTAGGTACTATATGTACTTGATCTATAATACATTTTTGTAACATAGAAACATGAACGACTGGGTGCACTCCCTCTAACTTTTGAGTAAACTCTATCTGGTAAACAACTTTACTTATCCCCTCACAATATGTTAAGGGCCAATATATTGAGGGTTGAGCTTTCCCTACCTGCCAAATTGTATAATGCTTTTAACAGAAAAAACTTTCTAAAAGATCCAATCTTCAACATCAAACTCTAATTCCGGTCCCGTAATGTATGAATATGAATTCTAACTACTATAAGCTGCTAACAATTTATCTCTGATCAGCTTAACCTTTTTCATAATCTACTATACCAAGTTAGGGACAACCAAACCTGACACTCCCACCTCTAACAAACTAAGAAGGGATTAAAAATATTGTCCAAATAGAGCCGCATGCACTGCCATACCAATGATTTTATTAGTAGTAAACTCACTAAAAATTCATAATCCTAATACCTCCTGAAATCAAGCACACATGATAGTAACATATCCTCATGTATCTATATCATATGTTTGGTTTGGCCATCTATTTAAGGATGAAAAACAGTACTACGATGATCAAAGTCCCAGAACCTAATGGAAAGTTGTTTAGAAATATGTTCTAAATTGTTTTCTTTGGTCTAAAATAATTGATAATGGACACCAATTATTCAAACTATCTCTCTAACATACGATCCAACATAATATTTAACTTAGAATATGGTCTCAATTGGCAAAAAGAGGCTGATTTTGTCAACCTATCGACAATTACCCAAATGGAATATAACCTCCATCGTGATCAAGGCAAACCCGTGATAAATTCAGTATTTATTTCCTATTACTTTCTTGATGAAATAGCTATCTCCTAAATAAGCCCATTAGGCTTTTTGTGATTTACCTTTAGCTACTGATGATTTAAGCCATGTGCCACTAACTCAACTATGATCCTTTTCATGCACTACCAGCAAAAAATTTTAATAATATCGTAATACTCTTTAGTTGATCCTAGGTGAATAGAGTAGTGAGAATGCTAGACTTTCATCATAATCTATTTTGAAAGACCTAAATACCTGGAACATATAACAAGCCTAGGTATCTAAGAAATGTTTCTCCTTCGATATAAAAGGTTAAAGACACTTCTTGCTGAGCCTTTCCTATTATCTACTCTAAGTTGTGATCCTCATACCGTCGTGTCTTCATATCCACTACTAGAGACAATAAGATTGTTTCTTATGTTTTGACCCCATTATTATCAAAGTAAGAACCAAACTCCCAAATTGGTTAGTTGTTGGAACTCTGGTCTATCACCCACTTTTTATCTCCCATATATGATAGAATTCATATGAACTTACAACTTAGGGCATCTACTACTACATTGTCATTAGATGGATGATATAATATATCTACATTAGCTTATTAGCAATTCAAGCCATCAACATTTTCATAGTTTCAATTCATTCGATCTAAAAAAGTATCAGACACTTTTATCTGAATAAATATCAATATGAACTCCATACAATCTATGCCTGTAAATCATTTAGACGTGAATAACTATAACCAACTCTAAATTATGGGAAGGTAGTTCTTTTCACTCTTTTTTAACTGTATAGAAATATAAAACATTACCTTACCATGTTGCATCAAAACACAACCCAACCTAAAGCCTGAAGTATGAAAATACACCATGTTGCCCTCAAGAACTTCTGTTAAGGTCAAAACTAATGTTGATGTCAATATACCTTTTAGATCTTAAAAATTCCACTTGCATATTGTGATTCACTAAAACTTAGATTTTTTAAATATTCTAAAATTAAAGAAATACCTTCCACAAACCTCCCATATTACCCTACTAACTTCATAAAGAAAATTTGAACATGTGTCTGGATGAATCTAATGACATGCAAACATCGTGATACTATGGGCTATCTCCCCCTTAAGACTATGTCCCTCTAAACATACTCTGCTGAAATACTGGGGTGGTGCACGGGGCACCTACAGACTAGGCATAATTAATTGACTGAGATCTGAAACTCATGCATGAATCATGTTTGCATATAAGCTCGAAATGAAAGCAAAGGATCTAACAATGCATATCATAAAAATGAAGGGCTCATAACATACCTGGGTCTATTTTAGGGGATCTTTCCCGATCTAGGCAAACCTGAAGCGCATGGAGTCTACCTCTCTAAGTCAGTGCTCTACATTCTCGCATTCTATGGCCTGGTTCACCACACCCAAAGCACACATCACTACCAGCTCTAGACACACCTTGGTGGCGCCTACCACACTGTCCACAAAGCGAATGGGTATGAACACCACTAGCACTAATCTGGGCTTTAGAGCTTGGCGCTCCTTCAGATCTGACACCCCCAAACACAGGAGTGGGTACACTAGCTGAACATGGAGCTAGGACCAAAACTATCCGACCATGCTGAGAACAACTACCACCTTGGGACCCTGACTATGAGAAACCACGACTACCTATCTTAGCTCTCTTACTCACTCTCTCTCTTTCTTTTATCTTATCATCCTCAATCTATTGTACATGCATCATTAGCCTAGAAAGATCCATGTATCTATTGAGCATACAAGCTTTACACTCTTTCAACATATAACTCGATACCCCGGATAAAAACTTACTCATACTCGCTCTAGGGTCAGTTACTAAGTCAGGAGCATACTTAGCTAATTGATTAAACTTAAGACAATACTTCTTTACTGTCATAGAACCTTGATTGGTTCATGAACTCTTCTACCTTAGCCTCTCTCATCTCTAGCAGAACAAATCTATCTAGAAAGGCACTCTAAAACTTTGACCAAGTCACAAGAGCTGCATTCTCCCCTCTACTCTTCTCCCATATAACTACCAAATCATAAGCAACATTCTTCAACCTATAAGATGCTAAATCCACACTCTCCTCCTCTGAAATATGCATAATCTGGGTGATCTTCTTTACCTCTTCAAGATAAAACTGCGGTTCCTCACCTACCACTAACCCAAAGAATTCTGGCGGCTTTATTTTCAAGAAACTTCTAACCCTAGCTATGACAGAATTCCTGTCTTGCTGAGGTAGGACTTCAGTCTGATGATTACTCTAAACATTAGTCATGGCTTGGGATAATGCTTGGAAAGCTACCCAAAACTCTGCATGTGACACACTCTCATTCTCAGGATCTACTAGCTGAGGGGGCTGGTCATCAAACCCATGGATAAAATCTCTGTGAGGAGGCATACTCTGTAATTAGAAAGAAGAAGTGGATTAGACTAAGAATCAACTAGAGCTCATGCTCACTCGCATGATCTAAATTCTAAAATAAAGGAAACGGCTCCTAAGAACATCCTATAGCCTCTTGTACATAAATATGGCACACTACATACCCATGTACAAAACTCTACTAGATGCGGCTATTCAGACTCCCTAGGACACTGTTCAACCTTAGACTCCGATACCAAGTTTATAACACCCCAAGATCTCATCTTGAGACGTCACATAGTGCTTATGATCCTGAAGGACCACAAGCTAACCCATTACTGATATCTATACCTGTACACTGCATAATATCTGAAATAAATGCAGAAATTGGCCATAAGGTTCAACACATCTATAATTGTAAATACTCAAAATACAGAAAGATAAATACTAATACATCCAATATCTATCTAAAAAGCCTCTGTACTGTCTCAGCTATGGAGTTGATGGGATATGTCCCCAGCTAACTCCGTCAACTAAAAATATAAACAAAATCTTATGCCATAATAGTAAACTGAGATTCATCCTCGAAAGAAGAGGACTCACTGCTATGACTACTACTGCTTACTGGGACAGAACTGCTGAGGAAACTCTGGGTCCTATTCCTCTCAACCTATGGCGCCAAATAAAACACCATAGCGCAAATATGTCAGTACAGGAATGTCCTGAGTATGTAAACGAGGTAAGGCTAAATGCAAAGGCTCATGCATGCACAGTATCTAAGCTGAATAATCATGATAATGTCTCACAAGAACACATACATAAACATGAATACATAGACCATAGTCATAATAATCATAACTCTAGAGACTGAAACTCAGGTACTGCCTTACTGCAGACTGAACTCACTACTGACACTGAGATACTTAGATACTGACTTATCTGGTACTGATAACTTGAGATCAACCTCTCTAATGGATGATTTCATAAACTATTATCAATGATAAGAAATATGAATATATATGAATCTGACAACAAGGATACTCAATAGAATCCGAGACTGTAAATCAAGCCTATCTGGTGGTATATCTCTGAATATGATATCAAATAATTGTATATGAGACCAAGCCTATCTGATGGGATGGTCTATGAATCTATGAAACTATCTGAGTTTCTCATAATGATAGATGACTATATCTGACAATCCTGATTTCTGAAGATTGATACTGAAACTAAGACTGTAACTAAAACTGTGGGAACTAGTTACTTAACCGACATGCCCCAACCTACCACAGGTGGGGTCTAACATATAACCGTAGCTGGAAGGGTGTCAATACCATGCCATGGGTAAAGACCTCTCTCCGATCAATCCTCTCTGATGGATGACCCTTACCAAGTAGTCGACCTAAGGCAATATAATAGTCAAATACTCTCTCTCTGGAAGTGAAAGCCTTTTCCTGATGGTGAGTCCTGTATCTTGTGCTGGCTACACAGTTTTGGAGGTCAAGGATTGCTACTAATGACTCCGAGCTCTCTTTCTTACTGATGAAAGAAGCCGCCATCCCTTCCCTCGCTTGGTGCTACTTTCTACTCCCAACTAAAAGACTCTAACTGAATTCTTAATGGAACACAACTGAACTAAATATGATACTAATTATGTTTTTCAAAAGATCTGACTGAGCTACGCCGAGATAACTTAGTTCCGTATCTGATGGAAATGGTATTGAATCATGGTATCTGACTAATGATATAGAGCTTGAATAGATTATTCGGTCACCTTCGAGATTAGAATTGAACACTTTCATACTATTGGATCTGAGCTGATTACAGGACTGAGGCTAGATTACTAGCAATACGAAGATTATAGAGATTACTAAGATTTTTGAGCTTTCTTATGTTATGAAATTGTCTGAAGATACAGAGTTCTACAGCTCAATGAGTTCTGAGAATCATGGCTCGACTGGAAATATCGTGAAACTGACACGGGCTCTAGATAGAAACTAATCGGGTATAAATATCCCCAGGACTCGATAACATAAAATAAAGTATAATCATTCCTCCATCACCACAACCATTCATTCATTATCATCATCACAATCATTCGTTCATCATCATAATCATTCATTCATCATCATTATCATTATAGCATCTCTTCAAGTATTTTGGAATCATATCATATGTTTATCCTCAGAATCACTAAGACATCACTTCGAGCATTTAGGGGTCATAAACATATAATAGCGTAGGGGAAACATGCTACTTGATCATACTCCATTCAACAAGGTCTTTCCTAAAGTACATACCTAAATCAAACTTGAAATATATTTGGACACCATATGATTTGGGGAAAACTTCATACTATCATGTCTCAACTTACTTGCTAACCACTTAACATGTATTAAAAGCTTAGCATATATCAAAGAGCACTTATTTGGGGAATTTACTATTATCACATCTCTACTTGTTCACTATAGTCCTTCAACAAACACTATACATGCACGGGTTCATACTTATTTGGGGATTTCCTACTATCATGGAATATTTCATTTACTAAGGCATTTTATCAAACACTAGGCATGCATGGACTAACTCACAACTTGGGGTTTCATCTTCAACATACTACACTAGTCCTTATACATCACCTAAGCTTTTATCAAACCTATGGGGGACATGCTTCGCTTATTCAACTATTTCTACACCCAAATGTTATGAACACATCATATAAAAAGCAGCATAAGGAAGTTTCATCACAAACATCACATGGATTCCATATACTAGGGTCAAAGATCATAAATCTTGTACATAAACATGAATAAAAACTCAACATCACAAGGAACATCAATTTCAACTCATAAAAATCATGGAATCTCATAAACATAAAAATCTTGAAATTTTAAAAAGGGTTCTTGAGTTTCTTGGATGAAAGGGGCCCAAGAATCAACATCTACATACCTTGGGGAAACTCTTTTCTTGAAGGCCTTTGGAGAGATTCTTGATTTCTCTAGATCTTTCTTGATTTTTGCTTGAAGAAGAAAGGAGATTTTAATTTTTTTTGAACACCCTATTTTTTAGAGTGGAAAGAGAGAAAATGAGGCCAATTCTCTTGTAAAGGGGGTATATATAAGAGTTGGAAAAATCCCCTTTTCATCCTTAGAATTAAACTAAAAAATCCCAATTTTACATGCTGGTGCGATGCACCATAATCGTGTCAATTCACTGGAAAATGGATAATTGGAAAACTACACGACGGCGCGATGCGGTGGAAATCGCATTGCCAACTTGGTTGGGAGTTGGAACTATACCTTGACGCAGTGGAATCGTGGAGGCTTATTGGATTTTGATGATTGCCATTTTGTCTGGCTCAGCAATGCACTAAGGTGCCAGGTGGCACACTGTCTCACTAAAATGGCTCTAACTCTTCACTCGAGTGTCCAATTTGGGCAAATTTGGTATCGATAGAAAGCTTATTCAATGATCTACATGAAAAAAAGTAGAAATTAGGGAAATTCCATATGATTCAAAGTATTTCATACTTTGGAAGATATTTTTGAAACTTTTAGACTCAGATTTTTGTTTTACTGAATACGCTCTAAGGCTCAGACTGGAAGAGGACTTACCGGGGTATTACAGAAGGCCACAAAAATCAAACAGGACTCACACTTTGCAAGCTTAGTATAAAACCTCTGATCTAGTAGTACCTAAAGAACTGCTAAGGGATGGTCTCTACTCATGGTCCATGATCATGCATATACCATAATATCATTAATAAAAATAATCACTAATAATTATAAGAATGGTCTGAATATGCTATTCATCAAGTGTATAGGTATAGTTGGAGAATTGATTGACCCAAAGAAATCACAAAAAACTTAAAATTACCATATTTGGTTTAAAAGGTTGCCTTCAGAAGAAAACTTTTTCAAACTCGAACCTGATTGAACCATAAATGTAAATCAATCTTTGAGAATCATCAAACACCTTATAAAGCTGATCAAATAAGTCATCAATCCTTGGTAGTGGATATTTTTTATTTATAATCACCTTATTCAGTTGTTGATGGTCTATAGACATTCACAGTAAGTCGTATTTTATTGGTATAAACAATAATGACATACCCCATGGTGACACACTATACCTGATAAATCCCTTAACTAATAAATATTTTAGTCATACCATTAATTCTTTTAATTTTAGCGGTGTCATTTTATAAAAGGGAATTAATATTGGCTATAGATCTAGAAATGTATCAATAGAAAAGTCAATCTCCTATTCTGGGGAATACCAAGGAGCTCATTTGAAAAATCATCTAGAAAACATTAAACACCAGAATAGATTATAAGGTCATCAAATTTATGTTAGCCTCCTCAAACCTGATACTATAACAAATGGAACATTAGCAATAAACTTTCTTGCACACAAATATGAAGAATACCAATATTTTGACATAGGTACATTACCTTTCCACTCCCACACTAACTTTCCAAAAAAGTGTAATTTAAAAATATGTACTTGGCATCCAATATTGTAGTAACAAGATGCAAACCAATCCATGCCTATAATAATATCAAATTCATGAATCTATATTTCTATTAGATCTGTAAAGGTCTGAGGACTAATAATCTCTATCATACAACCTTAATTAATCCTCTTGGCAATTATAGAGTCACTATCTAAGCCATAGCAAAAAGTTATCAGAGTAACATTGGTACTATACGTAACTTTCCAGAAATGAATGGACTAACATATGATAATAATGAGCCTAAATCTATCAAAGCATAATTAGTGTAAGAATAGATACTTCATGTACCAATCATAAGTCTTTGGGATGGCTCTTACTATTTTCCACCCGTCAGTGTATAAGTACATTTTTGGTCACTTCCAGAGCTAGATGATCCCCTTTAGGAAGAACATGTACATGAAAAGACTTTGGCCCCCCATTACTAGGTGTACTAGAGAAGATGATCCTACTACTAACTTAGACCTCTTTTTTGTACCCTGTTGGTACATGAATGTCTAATATATCTATATATGATACTTGTGGACATAATAATATTATGATATAGAGCCTTGATGGCTTCTCCCATCATGTTCTCTACCAATAGAATCACAATACAACACAACTGATGTAAACTATTTAGGCCCTTTTACTACTATGAGCCTGGTGCTCGTAAACTCTCTCCGGGTCCTGACTATACTCAGCGATCCTGTCTGCTTTCTTAGGATTATTATATTGGAGACCTAGGTGGAGTACTTGAATATATAGGTCTAAGGGACCCCATAAATTTTTTTGTTGAAAGTTGACAGGGTTGGATAACCTCTGCTTCTCTTTCTCATCTTGCTCTACCTCAAACTGCTAATTCTAAGCTCCTTTAAATTTTGAGAAAATACCCGTTGATGAGAGCTATGTATATCCTAATACAATAATACTATAAATAGCCTTTGATATAATATGGAGCTAACCATGCTATAAATATGTATATCATGTCCCGCATTGTATCTACATTCTTTGATGCTTACCTAGCAAAGGAACAAAATTTCAGCCCATAGTCTTTGACACTCCTAATGCCTTGGTAAAGGTTCAGAATCTGATTAACTCTAGTAACTCGGGTTGCTTAAGATTGATATTGACCAAAAAATACTTGTAGATAAGAGATATATATATTCTCATGTAACAATACAATAATATATACCTCAGCAGACCTTTTCAGTTTGGCTACTCTCAGTACACGTGAGCCAAATAGGGCTAACATGCACTGACATGGAAAGACAACATAATATGTAAACCTCAATGATGATGATGGCTACACTAGTAACAAAAACCCAATGAAAATGCTCTCCTCTAACTTTTGGTAACTTCCTCCTAGCTCAATTTCAATCTATTCATGAGGAAGATAAATTTGAGGAAGAGGAAAATATTGATTGTAATAGTGTTTGAGAACTCAACTCAAAAGGAAAGAACACCATCATTACTACAGATACCCTCCCCCTGAGACTTTAATTCTCAAATGTAAGTGCCCCAATAAGATTGAAGCCTATAAATCCAGTTGAGCCAACACCTGAGACAACTGAAGTTTTGAAAGTGCCTTTGAAAAAATATATGAAGCTATCGTATCAGCCACCAATCCAACGTAAGTGGAATAAAGTGGTTAAGCTGACCATGGAAGACATACAAAAAGCTGATAACCACTGGTCGGCTACACTAATTAGGTATGTCCTTGGTGATACTCCTTATGAAAAATCTATGGACAATTATGTAATTGTTGTATGGAATTCTGTGAAGAAACCTCAAATCTTATACCATGTTGATTGGTATTATATATCTCAATTTGCATCGAATGAGGATAAAGAAGAGGTACTACAAGATGGCAACACATACCACAATAAGCCATTTATCTTGAAGTAGTAGGCAATGAACTTTGTATTTGACACAAATGAATACCCCTCTAGGTTAACCTGCCTGGACTTCCTGTGGGTTACTTGACTGGAAATGCACTTAACAAGGTTTCTAGTGCTATTTCAAGGCCTCTATATACGATAGGTACACTGCAGAATTGAATCTAAACTCATATGCTCGAGTCTTGGTCAAAGTAGATTAATCCAATTCACTCCCAGATTTATTGAGATTGATACACCGTTTGGTACTATCAAATAGGGGGTTGATCTGGAAGTTGAAATTCAGTGCTGACTTTGTTAGATGTGGACACACAAAGGGGGATTGCTAGCTCAAGAAAAGAAAACTTGAACAAGTGAAACAAAAAGAGCATTATGAGGAGGCATTTTATGAACTCCTTAAAGGAAAAAGAAGAGGTATAAGAAGGAAAAAATTGATACTGTAGCGCCTTAAATATGGTACTCGAAAAGGTGCATGGTGCTCATGACCCCGAAGGACCACAAGCTAACCCATGACTGATATTTGTACCTGAACACTGCATAATATACAGTATAAATGCGAAAACATGAACTGAAAGGCCTTAAGGTTCAAAACAGAAATATAACTGATAAATTATAACATATAGATGGGGTATGAAATACCCAAAACACTGAAATAAACTATCTAAAAATGCTAGTCTTAAAAGCCTTTAACTGTCTTAATAAGGAGTTGATGGGACATATCCCCAACTATCTCCAACTAATAAATTAATTAATAAGATAATAAAAAAATGGTCATTTCCTCAAAGGATGAGGACTCACTCCTATCTCTGACTGCTGAGACTGGAATGCTACTAATGCTCTGGAGCTCGTGCTTCTGAACCTATGGTATAAAATACAATAGTGCAAATGCATCAGTACTTTGAATGTATTGGTATGCATGGAAGGTAGGCTGAATGCAAAGGGTTCACATGCATGAACTATACTAACTAAATGGACAACATAAATATGAGGATACATGCATCAATACATAATAACTGTAACTGAGTTCATGATAACATTATTACTGAATCTGAGTAATGATAACATGAGATATTGATAACTATATAACTGAAATAAATGATACTGAGTGACTGTATTTGACAGTCTAGTTTCTGATGGAACTAGCTAAGTTCTATACTATTCTGAGTTGACTGTATCTGACAGCCCAGAATTTTATAAAGCTATCTGAGTTCTATTACTAAGACTGAATAACTGTATCTGACAGTCCTAATTCTTAACCGAAACTGTGGGAAGTAGTTATTTGATCGATATGCCCCTAATACACCATTATAGCTGATTAGGGTCCAATCTGTAACCCCAATTGTAAGGATGTCAATACCACGCCACTGGTAAGGACAATCTGTGAGTAACCCTCATATAACTGGTAACTCTAGTAAGAATGGTGGGAACCCTCACATAAAAAGTTAAGACACCTTATGTACCCTTATATTGCAGGCTATGATGTCTCAACCTATGTTGCTATGTAGTTATGGAATGCAAGGATTGCTTCTAAGAATCACACCTTCATATATTAGGTGAGTTCCCATCTTTGGGTTCACTAGGTGCTAATTCCTGCTCCTATCTAAATAGACACTGAACATGGATTACTGAACTGAATTAATTGAGTTCCATTGACTGATGGAATAGTACTGAGATTACTGTATTACTTAGATTTCCTAAGTCACATGACTGACCGAGTTCTATGGATCATGGCTTGACTGAGGATATCGTGAAAACATGATACCGACCCTAGGAACACAACTATATTTTTTGGGTACAAGTACCTCCAGGACTCCATGGAAAGAAACTAACAAAGCATGAATTTCTTGAATATATGACAAACATCAACAATCCATAATTCATTGAGTAAGACATTTCATCAAACATTTGACATGCAGAAACTTGTACATGAATGGGTATTTAATATTATCATACTAGTATGTCACTCTTCTTTCACATAGGCATTTAATCAAACACATGTGGAGCATGCTTGGGTTATAAGATCATCAACACATCAAATAATCATGGATACATCAATCAACTTGTAATTTGAAGGCGGTTTATCATGGTTATTATGCAAATCATCACATACTAGGGTCAATCATTGGAATATGTAATTTAAAACATGAATCAAAACCACATAGAATCAAGAACATGAATTTTAATTCAATTTAAATCATGAAAATTCATAAATACCTAAATCTTGGATTTTAAAAGAGATTATTGAGTTTGATGGGTGAAAGAGACCCATGAATCAACACATGACATTCCTTGATTGTGAGTTTCTTGATGTTCTTGGACTTGAAGAACTTGAATTTCTTGGTTTCTTGAAGAAGGATTTGGATTTTTTTTCTTGGGGATTATCTTTGAGAGAAAACCCTAATTTGATGTTATGAATGAATAATGAACTTATGAGCCTTGGTCTGAACAATTAGGGGTTAAAACAAGTGGAAAAAGACCCAAATACCCTTTAAAAATAACTTAAAATTTACTGAACGAGACCTGCGATGGCTCATGAGATGGTCTATTGCTGGCTCAATGGTCCATTATTTTGTCCATTGTATGTGGACAAAAAAAACTCACTTCCTTATAACGACGGCTTAGGCGATGGTCTATCGCAAGTTCGACAGTCCGTCAACCTGTCTGTCGCACCTTATCCAGAAGGTTAACCCACTGCCTTAGCTTTAATAGTCTAGGCGATGGTCCATCGCTATATCAAAAGTCTGTCAACCTGGCTATCTCACTTGGGCGATTATTATAGCTCTGAGTAAAACGTCCATAAATTTTTTCTCCAATTCTGGATTTGGACAAAATTGGTATCGTTCGAAAGCTAATTCAATTTACCACATGATAAAAAGTGAAAATATTAAAAATTTCACATGTACAAAATGGATTCAAATTTCAAAGTAAGTTTCAAATATTCTTAGGATGATTTCAAGCTAGGTAGAAGTATGGGGTATTACAATATCTCCCCCTTGAGAACATTCATCCTAGAATGATACTGAGTGATAGGGGAGAAGATAAACTGACGTACATACTGAGCATAAATGACTGGAACATGACTTCATGACTGACATTACTGATAACTCAATATATCATACTGAACATGCAAATCTGATGCATGAGTAACTGATTCATGAATGCATGACTGAGTGTTCTGATGAACTAAGGTTCTTACAATAAGAATGCATATCTAATGCATGATTATATAACTAAACTGACATATGAATGCATGACTTAATATGCAATGGTATTTAATACAAATTTTATAATGGAATTCTGAGCATGAACTAAATAAGCTTAAGGAGAACTATTACCTTGAGATTGATCTGAGTTAGCGGAGAAAAGGTGAGGATACTTAGTTCACATATATGCTTCTGTTTCCTAAGTAGCTCCCTCAACGAACTGATTTTGCCAAAGAACTTTGACTAGAGGGACTTCTTTGTTCCTCAGTCAACTAGTCTGATATTCTAGGATTTCAACTGGAATCTCTTCATAAGAGAGGTTGTTCTGAACATCTATGGTCAGAATAGGGACTACAACTGTTGGGTCACCTATGCACTTCTTGAGTAGATAGACATGGAATACTAGATGAACTGAAGCTAGATCTAAAGGCAATTCGAACTCATAGGCTACCTTGCCAAGACGACTGAGAATTTTGAAGGGACCGACATATCGGGGACTGAGCTTTCCCTTCTTGCTGAATCTCTTTACTCCATTCATAAGAGAGATCTTTACATAGACATAATCACTAATCTCTAACTCGAGATCCTTTCTACGCACATCTGCATAAGACTTTTGTTGGCTCTGAGCAGTCTGGAGTCTTTCTCTGATCAACTGGACTTTTTCTAAGTCATCTAATACTAAGTCAGGCCCTATAACTGAGGCCACACTAACTTCGAACCAACCGATTAGAGATCTACATATACTACCATAGAGAGCTTCAAATGGAGCCATCCAAATACTGGAATGATAGTTTTTGTTGTATGCGAACTCAGTCAAAGGTAAGTGGTCATCCCAACTACCCTTGAAATCTATTGCACACGCCCTAAGCATATCTTCAAAAGTCTGAATGGTCCTTTCTGCTTGACAAATTGTCTGAGGATGAAAGGCTATACTAAGATGAACTTGGGTACCAAGACCCTTTTGGAATGCTTTCTAGAAATGAGAGGCGAACTGGGCACCTCTATCTGAGATAATAGCTGATGGAACACCGTGCAATCTAACTAACTCCCTTATGTATAGTTTGGTATAATCCTCGATTGATTATGAGGTATTGACTAGAAGGAAATAAGCTGAATTGGTGATTCTATCTATAATAACCCAGACTGAATCATATTGGTGACGAGTATGAGGAAAACCTATCACGAAGTCCATGTTCACTTCTTCACACTTTCAAGTAGGAATATTAAACTCCTGCATGGACCCACTGGGCTTCTGATGCTCTATTTTAACCTGCTGATATGTAGAGTACTTAGCCACAAACTCTGCAACATCTCTCTTAATCCCACTCCACCAATAGATCTCCTACAAATCGCGGTACATCTTTGTGGCCCCTGGATGAATGGAGTAGCGCGCACCATGCGCTTCTGCAAGAATCGCTGCGTTAAGTCATCTACACCTAGAACACATACACAACCCTGATAATACAAAACCCCATCTCCCCCTTAGGAGAAGACCTCTACTTTCTGGTCCTTAACTGACTCTTTCAACTTGACAAGGTTGGGATCTCTATCTTGCTTTTCTTTCACCTCAGAAACTAAAGATGATTCTGAACTAATCTGAACCCATATGTCACCCTTCTCTGTATCAACTAAGTGAACACTTAGTCTAGCAATTTGATGGATTTCCTAAGCTAGCTTCTTCTTACTGTCCTCAACATGAGCAACACTACCCATAGACAGTCTCCTGAGAGTGTCGGCCACTACATTGGCCTTGACCGTATGATAAAGGATACTCATGTCATAATATTTCAAGAGCTCTAACTACCTTCTCTGGTAAAGATTGAGATCTTTCTTAGAAAAGACATACTGAAGGCTCTTAAGATCTGTGAACACATCTATATGAACTTCGTATAGATTATGCCTCCAAATCTTTAATGAAAATACTAGGGCTGCTAACTCAAGATCATGAGTCGGATAATTCTTCTCATAGGGTTTGAGTTGTTTGGAGGCATAGGCTATGACCTTACCATGCTGCATGAGGACACAACCCAAACCTACTCTGGATGCATCACAATACACCACAAACCCATCTGAACTATCTAGAAGAGCTAAGACTGGGGCTGAGGTGAGTCGAGTCTTTAACTCCTAAAAACTCTTCTCACAAGGATCTGACCACTGAAACTTTACTTTATTCTGAGTCACTATGGACATAGGGGATGAAATAGGAGAAAATCCCTCAACAAACCATCTGTAATAGCTGACCAAACCCAAGAAATTCCTGATATTTCATAGAGAGATAAGGCAAGGCCTGTTTCTTACTGCTTCAGTCTTTTGAGGAGCTACTTTAATGCCATCACCAGAAATGATATGGACAAGGAATGATACTGAACTTAGACAAAATTTCCCCTTACTAAATTTGGCAAACAACTGATGATCTCTGAGAGTCTGAAGTACGATTCTGAGATGGTTTGCATGATCACGTTCATTATGGCAATAGACCAGAATATCATTTATGAAGACTATGATGAACACGTCCAAGTACTTCTTCAACACACGGTTCATCAAGTACATTAAAGCTATTGAAGCATTGGTATGACCAAAGGATATGTTTAGGAATTTGAAGTGACCATACCAAGTATGAAAGGCTATTTTTAGAATGTCACATTCTCTGACTCTGAGTTGATGATAGCTGAATCTGAGGTCTATCTTAGAGAAATAGTTGGCACCCTAAAGTTGGTCAAACAAGTCATCTATTTTGGAAAAAGGATACTTATTATTTACCATGACTTTATTGAGCTGACAGTAATCAATATATATTCTGAGAGAACCGTCTTTCTTATGCAAGAATAAAACTAGTGCACCCCATGGGGAAACACTAGAACTGATGAATCCCTTATCTAAGAGATCCTTCAGCTATTTTTTCAATTCTCTAAGTTCTTCTGGTTCCATTCTGTATGGTGGAATATATATAGGCTGAGTATCTGGAAGAAGACCAATACCAAAGTCTATTTCCCTTTTGGGAGAAATTCCTGGAAGATCTTCAGGAAAGACATTTGAATATTAATTCATGACTGGACTGAATCAAGGCTGGGAGTTTCAAAACTAATGTCCTTAACTCGAATAAGATAATAGACACATCCCGTAGATATAATTTTCCATGACCGAAGGTAGGAAACAAGATAACCTCTAAAAGCTGAAGTACTACCCCTCCACTCTAGGACAGGTTTATTCATAAACTGAAACTGGACTATTTTGTTTATGCAGTCAATTGTGGCATAGAAAGAATTTATCCAATCCATGCTGAGAATGACTTCAAAATTAGTTATCTCTAATTCGACTATATTTGCTAAAGTGACTTTCTGAAATATCATAACTGGGTAGTTCCTGTATACCCACCTGGGCATGATTGTTTTACCCACTGTGGTAGAGACTAAGAAAGGCTCTGCTAGAATTTTGGGACTGATCCCAAAATCTCCTTCATTATATGGAGTAACAAAAGACAAGGAGGCTCTTGGATTTAGCAAAGCATTAACATGCACATGAAAGATCTGTAATGTACCAGTAACCACATCAGGAGAATTTTCTTGATCTTACTAGGACTGGAGAGCATAGAGCCTATTTGGGCGTTACCCGCTAGTAGCACTGGAAGTTGCACCCTACTAATTAGGGCGATCGAACTGAGCTGAGAAATGATTCTGCAAACACTGAGGACCTGGCTGAGGACAGTCTCTAACTCTGTGGCCTAGCTTGCCACATCCAAAACAAATACCACTGGTAGCTCTACAAATACCCTGATGGTGCTTGCCATAAGTATGGCAAAGAGGATAGGTGTAGGAACTGCTAACACATCCCTGAGACTTAGACCCTGGCGATCTATCTTTGTTACCATCCCTGAACTTAGGAACTGGAGTGCTATCCTAAGAAAGAGATAGAAATAATGACTTAGGATGAAACTGAGAATGATTTTCTCCCTCTAACTTAGGCTGAGCAAAGCAGAAACTAGTTGTCCTTGCTCTCTTATTCTGCTTCTCTCTCATTTTAATATTTTGCTCTTCTATCTATTGAGTATAAGTTATAAGCCAGGATAAAGTCATGTCACTAATCAATATCGCAGACCTACACTCATTGACCACACTATCATTCACCCCAAAAACAAACTCACTAATCTTGGCCCTGCTATCTGCAACCACATGAGGGCATATCTGGGTAATTAAGTAAACTTAAGATAATACTCTTTCACCATCATGTTACTATGCTAGAGGTTGATAAATTCTAATATCATAGCCTCTCTCAGCTCTTGGGGAAAGAATTTATCTAAGAATGTGGTGACAAACTTCTCCCACTTAATAGGCCCTGTATTATCTGGTCTTTCTGAATTCTACTACTTGTTCCAAGTGTGAGAAACATCCTACAACTGATATGCATCAAGCTTAGAACTCTCAACAAGAGTAACCCCTATGACATCAGTAACCTTCTAAACCTGATCAATAAATTCCTGAGGGTCCTCATCTGACTTAAACCCAAGAAAGGTGGAGGATTTATTTGGGTGAAGTCCCAAATACTGGTTGCAACTGAATTAGCCACAGGGTTGGTCAGAACGACAGTTGGTCATTCATTCAAAGAAGCAACTGACTGAGCAAGAGTAGTGAATGCATATCTGAACTCTTTATGAGTAACATATCCTCCCAAAGGATCTTTGGGCTGAGGGGCTGGATGATTCTTGTTCTTCTCTTAGGAGGCATGTTCTGTAGAAAAAAAGGAGAAACGGATTAGACTGAGAGGTTAGATTGAGATTATGGTCACTGGTACGACATGAATACTGATAGAAGGGAAACTATTCCTAAGACATCTTATAGCCTCCTACACATAAATGTGGTATGCAACACACCCATATACAAGACTCTACTAGCTGTGGCTTTCAGACTTCCTTGGACTCTATTGAATCTAGCTATAATACCAAGTTTGTAACATCCCAAATCTGGTACCTGGAATGCTACACGGTGCTCATGACCCCGAAGGACCACAAGGTAGCCCATGAATGATATTTATACCTAAATAATACATAATATACTGTATAAATATGGAAACATGAACTGAAAGGCCTTAAGGTTCAAAACTAAAACATAACTGCTAAATTATAACATATGAATGGGGCATGAAATACCCAAAACACTGAAATAAATTATCTAAACGTGATAGTCTGAAAAGCCTCTAATTGTCTGAATAAGGAGTTGATGGGACATGTCCCCAACTAACTCCAACTAATTAATTAATTAATGAGATAATAAAGAAATGGTCATGTCCTCAAAGGATGATGACTCACTGTTATCTTTGACTGCTAATACTGGAATGCTATTGATGCTTTAGAGCTCGTGCTTCTGAACTTATGGTATAAAATACCTTAACACTAATGTGTCAGTACTTTAAATGTACTGGTATGCATGGAAGGTAGGTTGAATGCAATCACATGCATACACTATACAACTGACTGGATAACATGAACATAAGAATACATTAATGAATATATAATAACTATAATTAAGCTTGTGATAACATGATTACTGAATCTGAGTACTGATAGCATGAGATACTGAGAACTATATAAATAAAATAATTGATATTGAGCGACTGTATCTAACAGTTTAGTTTTAAATAGAACTAGCTGAGTTCTGTACTATTTTAAGTTGATTGTATCTGACAGTGCTAAATTCTGTAGAACTATTTGAGTTCTATTACTAAGATCGAATGACTGTATCTGATAGTCCTGATCCTGTAACTGAAGCTGTGAGAAGTAGTTATCTAACTGACATGCCCCTAACACGGCATTATGACTGAGTTGGGTCCAATCTGTAACCCCAATTGGAAGGGTGTCAATTCCGCACCACTGGTAAGGACAATCTGTGAGTAACCCTCATATAACTTGTAACTCTAGTGAGAATGGTGGGAACACTCACTTAACAGGTTAATCCACCTCATCTACACTCATATAGCAGGCTATGATATCTCAACCTACGCTGGCTATGTAGTTCTAGAATGCAAGGATTGCTTACAAGAATCACAACCTCATATAACAGGTGAGTTCCCAACCTTGGGTTCACTCGGTGCTAATTCCTACTCCCATCTAAATAGATACTAATTATGGATTACCGAACTGAATTAACTGAGTTCCATTGACTGGAGGAATAGTACTGAGATTACTGTATTACTTAGATTTCTTGAGTCACATGACTGATCGAGTTCTATGGATCATGTCTTAATTGAGGATATCGTGAAAACATGATACCGACTCTAGGAACACATCTATATTTTTTGGGTATAAGTACCGCCAGGACTCCATGAAAAGAAACTGATAAAGCATGTCTTTCTTGAATACATGACTAACATCAACAATCCACAATTCATTGAGTAAGACATTTCATCAAACATCTGACATGCATAAACTTGTACATGAATGGAGATTTAATATTATCATACTAGTATGGCACTTCTCTTTCACATATGAATTTAATCAAACACATAGGGATCATGATTTGGTTATAAGATCATCAACACATCTAATAATCATGGATACATTAATCAACTTTTAATTTGAAGGGGGTTTATCATGGTTATTATGCAAATCATCACATACTAGGGTCAATCATTGGAATATGTAATTTAAAACATGAATCAAAACCACACAGCATCATAAACATAAATTTCAATTCAATTTAAATCATGAACATTCACAAATACCCAAATCTTGGATTTTAAAAGAAATTCTTGAGCTTCATGGGTGAAAGGGACCCAATGAATAAACACATGACAAACCTTGATTGTTAGTTTCTTGAAGTTCTTTAACTTGAAGAACTTGAATTTCTAGGTTTCTGGAAGAAGGATTGGATCTTGTTCTTGGTGATTGTCTTTGAGAGAAAACCCTAATTTGATGTAGTGAATGAATAATGAACTCATGAGCCTTGGTCTGATATAATTAGGGGATAAAATGGGTGAAAAGGACCCAATTACCCTTAAAAATTGACTTAAAATTCGCTGAATGGGACCTTTGACTATCCATCATTTCGATCATCGTACGTGGACCAAAAAAAAGACTCACTGCCTTATAGCGACAGCTTGGTTGATGGTCCGTCGCAAGTTTGATGGTTCGTCAACCTGTCCATCGTACCTTATCAAGAAGGTTGACTCACTACCTTGGCTGCGATAGTCTAGTAGACGGTCCATCGCTAGATCAACGGTCGGTCAACCTGGCCATCATGCCTGGGCGATTCTGATAGCTCTGAGTTAAACGTCCATAACTTTTTACTCTGATACTGGATTTGGACAAAATTGGTATCGTTGGAAAGCTAACTCAAATTCTCATATGACTTAAAAATTCCACGAGTACAAAAATGGATTAATATTTCAAAGTAAGTTTCTAAATTTTTGAGGATGCTTTCAAGCTTGGTAGAAGTACGGGGTATTATAGATACCAACTTGGAAAGTCCGACAAGATGGAGCTGATGGCAAAGTTAAGGTGAAGGAAGCTCCTCTGATAGATAAACCTTGAAAGACTTATATGGAAGGTATTGTAAGCAAATTACCAAGTAATAGGTTTGATGTCTTGAATTGCATTGAATGTGAAGGAGCTGCCCTTCAATACCAAGCCAGGATGATCCTCTTCAACCTTCATGAATATTTGTACCTGGAATGTGAGAGGGCTAAATAAGGCCTTCAAGTAGAAGGAGGTTCTCCTCTTTCTGAAAAGGAATAAAATAGATGTTTTAGGGAGTCTATAAATAAAATTTAGAGAGGTGAAAGCCAAGGAAATTCCAAAGAATTTAAATAAAAACTGGTACCATTTCAATAACTATCCACATAGTGAGAATGGTAGTGTTTGGCTATTTCGGGGAGAACATCTACATGTACAACTACTGCAAATACATGAAAAATTTATGCATTGTAGGGTGCAAGACGTGTCCAGAGATTTCTCATCCATTGTCACTATTGTGTATGCCAAGAATGAACTGGCTCAGAGAGAATTACTATGTCCTGATATCCAAACCATTAGTGGGAGTATTCATGAACCATGGCTATTAGGTAGTTACTTTAACAATGTCTTTAGTACTGATAATAGACAAGGTCAACTAGTAATAGGCCTTGATATCAATGGTTTTAATGAATTTATTGACAATTTTTAGCTTATACCACTGAGGTCAAAACGGAGCTACTTTAATTGGACTAACAAGCAACAAAGTGTAAATAGAGTCTATAACAGAATTGACTAGGTGCTTGGGAATTTTAAGTGGATACAAAGGTTTGCTCTTGTTGAAGTTGATTTATTAAATCCTGGGATCTCTGATCACTCAACATCATTGATTTAATTTTTACCAAAAACATGCATGCATCCAAATACATTAAGACTTTATTGTCAATAATGTAACATCCTCAGTTTAAGTAGAGTGCACAACAGGTATGGAGCAGACAAATCAGAGAGGACCTTATGACTATACTTTGGGAGAGACTGAAAACACTCAAAGTAGAAATGAAAGACCTCAATAACTATATGGCATCTTATGTTAGTCACCTAGTTCAGGCTAGAAAACAATAGGAAAGAGTACAGGCTAAGGTTACAACCCAATTGATTAATAAGGTATTGTTTGACCAGGAAAAGATAATTTTGCAGGATACTCAAAAATGGAGTTTAGTAGAGAAGCAGGTTTTAAGATAGCAATCTAGAGAATATTAGATTGAGTTTGGAGATGCTAATACCATCTATTTTCATGCTCTGCTTAAGCTCAAATCTGCCCAGTATACAATAGTTGCAATCTATACAAAGAGTGGAAGAAAGATCACAGACCCAAAGGAAGTGGAGGCTAAGTTTATTTACACATTTACTGCACTTATAGGTGCTTGCGCTAAAGAATTTCCATACCTAAAATCAGAAGTAATCAAAGCCAAACCTTGCCTTACTAGAGAATAACAGCTTAAGCTAGTACAAATGGTGAATTTAGAGAAAATAGACATGGTGGTTAGTAATATTCCTAAAGATAAAAGCCCAGGAGTAGATGGGTACCCTATTGATTTTTTCCAACAACAGTGACAACAATCAAAATAGAGGTGCACTCAGTAGTGCAACACTTTTTTGATACTGGAAGAATGAAGAGTGCCTGGAACTGTACAGCTATTACACTGGTCCCTAAGGTTCCATCACCAACTAAGGTGAAGGACTTTAGACCAATAACTTACTATTCTACTGCATATAATATTATTGGTAAGATCTAGGGTAATAGAATAAAATAGGTGTTGAATGGTATAATTGGTGCCTCACAGTCTGCCTTTATAGAAACAAGAGCTATCACAGATAATATCCTGCTAAGTCATTAGCTTTTTAAAGGATACACTAGAAAAAACATATCACCTAGATGTGTTCTTAAAGTGGACCTAAGAAAAGCATATGATACTTTAGAATGGACATTTCTTAAGGCTATGCTTACTGAACTAGGTTTTCCTCCAAAATTTACAAATTGGATTGTGGAATATATATCTACTATTTTATACTCTTTGATGCTAAACGGAGGGCTTACTAAGCCATTACAAGCTAGAATAAGATTAAGGCAAGGGGACCCCATATCCCCTTACCTTTTTGTGATAGCCATGGAATACCTTCATAGAGAAATACAACAATTAGCATAGCCAAAAAAGTTCCAATTCCATCCAAGATGCAAGAGATTTAACTTGATATATATGAGCTTTTCAGATGACCTACTAATAATTTGTAGGGCAGATAAAGTGTCAATATTGTTGTTGAAACAAACATTCCATAGGTTCTCAAGAGCATCTAAATTCGAAGCAAATATGGACAAAAGTTCAATCTATATAGTAGGGGTGAATACTAACCTAAAAGGTAAGCTACGACAGATTATGGGGTTTACAGAGAGTGATTTACCTTTTAAGTACCTAGGAGTCCCACTTTCAACAAAGAAATTGATAGTTTCACAATGCCTACCTCTGGCAGAGAAATTATCAGTCAAAATCACATGATGGACCGTTAGGCTGCTATCTTATGCTAGTAGACTTCAACTTATCAAGACAGTATTGTCAGTTATGCATAGCTACTGGGCACAAATTTTTATATTACCTAAGAAAGTGACAAAGATGCTAGAAGCTATATGTAGAACTTTATTAAAGAAAGTCCAAGGGGAGATGTCAAAAAAAGAATTGATAGAATGGGAGAAAATATGTCAACCAAGCTCAATAGGTGGACTGGGGGTAATTGATTTGAACCAATGGAATAAGGCTGCTATACTAAAAAATTTGTGGGTTGTCTCAAAGAAAAAAGATATTCTATGTATCAAATAAGTACCCTACTATTATATTAAGCAGAGGTCTCTGAACAATATGCCTACACCATAAATTGTAGCTTGGGTAGTGAAGAAGATCATTGATAGTAAAAAGTTCTTACAACTACACCTACAAAATCAAGAGACACTGATGCAAGCATTGGACATGCTAGTACAAGCAAGAAAATTCCAAATTAGAAAAGCTTACCTGAGTTTCCAGCCACGATATACAAAACTAGCCTGGAAAAGCATTGTTTCGCACAAACCTGTCCATTCCAGGCTCAAGTTTAATTTATGGCTAGTTATGAATCAGAGGTTGGTAGAGTTTATCAACGGTAAAGACTAGAGATTCAAGTTACACCAGAATGTGCCTTCTATAATCATTCTATAAATACATTAGGCCACCTCTTCTTTGAATTCTCCTATAGTAAGCTGCTATGGAGTACCTTGGTAAAATGGCTAGGTTTTAACAGAGGTATACTGACCTGGAATATGGAACTGGACTGGATTTACAAATTAGCTAAGAGAAAGATTGGACAGGCTGAAATAACTTGTTCTATATTTGCTATGACTATATATTACATCTGGAGACAGGAACATGATGAGGTTTTATAAGGAGAGCCCCAATATGGCAAGAACCTATAAAGAGATTATGCTGTATATGCATGTTTAGGGGAGGAGTAAAGCTATATGGCAAAGCACATTAAGATAATTGAATCATTTCCCTAGCTAGTTTCTCTCTGTAATACCCCTTGAATCATGACTTTAGTAAACTTGCATAGCTAATAGATATATCATAGGTGGTAGTTGGTCAGTTGCTACCCAGTTATGTAATGTCACTTTTGATTAATAAAAGCTCTATTATTGATCAAAAAAAATATAGGCCTCGATATACTCTGGAACTAACCATACTAGTATTGTATCTACACATCAATTCTGGCCTAGCAGGGAAATAAAATCCCAACCCATAGTCCTTGACACTTATGATACCTTGGTGAAGGTTCAGAAACTAATTGACTTTAGTATATTAGGTCTCTTGAGGTAGATATTAACCTAAAATATCATAACTCGAACCAGGCCTGGCCGTGAGGGGTATCTAAAGTCCATGGAGGACCAAATAACACCCCTATTGCCTAGTTAAATAAAACACAACACACCTAGTATTGGATGAATTCCAAACATATAAAATGATATAAAAGTGTATGATCAAAAGAATCTGAGAATATAAATAACCAACCCAACTATAGTAATCCACAAAGCCTCTAAAAAATACCAATCATCAACCTAAGTTAGGAAATGCCCTCGATGATAGTTAAAATGAATCCAAAAAGGAAATAGTCTATGGCATACTCAACTAAAAGGTAATGGGCCTTTCGGAAGAAGAAGGCTCACCATTTCAAACTAATATATGACCAACTCTAGAATCACTTATCATTGTACAGGAAAAGTAAAAGTGCCTTCGGACCCTGTATCGCATGGGGAAACAATATTTGGGGATGTTTAGTGGGGTTAGAACTATCATGTAACTCAGGAAAAAGATAAAATAATGCCAAGTCAAAACCATAATAAAATCCTCATGCACACAATGTACATATATAAATACACGAATATATATATATATATATATAAATATATATAATCATGCTAGGGTAGGGAATAGGGCTTAGCATAAATTTAAACATTATCCTAGACTACGTATCTCAACCATCATAAATAGGTACCCAGAGGCTATATGGGTTCAACTCCCCCTACTGAAAGGGTCCAATACGTATTTACCACTTGAACTGAAGTTATTAAGGAAGACGAGGAAATGCCCTAACCCCACGTCCATCCAGGATACAAAGATATAATAAGTGTGTCTAAAGTAAACAGTCATTAAAACACTCTTCACGCTGACAAAGTGAGTTTCCAGTACAAGTCTTTAAAGACTCATACCTTCATAGTTGATAATACTCAACTTGTATGTCAATTAAGTGCAAGGCGGTCGTCGTCAAAATATTTACCCAACTTTGGAGTCAGGTTTGAATCCACAAGGAATAATGTGAGTAGCGATCAAATTAATTTGAAATAATAGATACAAGTAAAATTTAAACAAATGTTACAAAACGATAAAATGGGAGAGGTAAGTTCCTACACTAATGTTTCTTTTTGGGATTTTCTAGTATAAATTCGGGGCTACAAATAGTTAGAGTTTTAAAAATTATACACGGATCTTGGGATTATGTGTTACTAAGGGAGTGACATGTGGGAGCTATTTATCAATATTCCTTCAATAATAGACATGTGGATAGGCTTGGTTATAGGTTTTGATGTCAGCCTTTAAACAAAACAACAAACTTTTACCTATTGATTCTTTCAAATAAATAATAGGTCTGTTCAACAATTTTTAACCACAACTTCAAAAAAGGAATCCTTATTTCTAAGATGATGCCCATAGCATAGTTAACCTCATATTCACCCTTATGACTAAGATAGTTAAAATTTAGCAAACTACACACATAATCATCTATCATTGCTTTGGTCCCCACATCCCTCTTTTAAGGATGACATAGATTCCTAAAGTTCATCATAAACCCTTCTTTTGAAGATGGCATTGAACTTTCTAGAGCTTGGAGCTTTCACTCATAAAACCTATGTTGGTATTTTGAGATTTCACCCATCAAATCCCAACCAAAATAGCATAGCAATAATAGAACCCATACACATGAAATACTAAATAGATGCTAGAAATCATAACCTTCACAGACTGTAACCCCTATTCACACATAACCCAAAGAGGGTGATTTAGGTACACAAAAGATAAACTAGCATAAATATACCCATAATCACCATTGAATCAAAGTTGTAGATTATCTAAGTGAATTTTACTTCAAACTTGGCTCTCCAACAATATCAACAATGGAAGTGAGCAAATCTTCCACTTAGAAAGTCTCCAATGAATTCTTCACCCAAAATTTATACAATATTTTCTTCTCCAAAAATAGAGGCTACAAAGTCTCCAGCTAAAACTTCTTAGAAAATTAGGGAAGAAGGGATGTGATAGAATGAATGATATATCAAATTAGGGTTTGAGTCTTTTTGTTTACATAGGGACCAACATGTGTAATTACAGAATTTCCCTTGGCCTGAACATTTCAGTTGAGACGTAATCACGCAAGTTTGGCTATAATAATAGTTATGTGATCGTGGTATTCGTCCACGAATGAGGGTGGATGACATTTTCTTGACTGGTACGATCACGGTTAGTAGTCTATGACCGCAATACTTGAAGCCATTTTCTGCTCCAAGCTTTCAACAACACTTTTCCTGCTCTATTCTGATCATTTTTATGCTTCAATCCATATCTTTTGATCTTTTCAACTATATGCCTGCAAAGAGTAGATATGGGTTCATCTAACAACAAATATGTCTTATTTAATCATTCAAAACAAGGTGATGTGCACTAATAATGAGTGTGAATGAATAGATATTTATGATTCCTAAATGCTTGAGGGGATGCCTTACTGATTGTTGTGGTGAATAGATTCTTATTATTCCTAAAATGCTTGAAGTAATGCCTTAGTGATAGTGATAGTGAATACATGTTATGATTCCTAAATACTTGAAGTGATGCCTTAGTGATTGTGATGATGAATAGATGTTTAAGATTCCTAAATTCTTAAAGTGATGCCTTAGTGATTGTGATGATGAATAGATGTTTATGATTCCTAAATGCTTGAGGGGATGCCTTAGTGATTGTGGTGGCGAATAGATGCTTATTATTCCTAAAATGCTTGAAGTAATGCCTTAGTGATAGTGATAGTGAATACATATTATGATTCTTAAATGCTTGAAGAGATGCTTTAGTGATTGTGATGATGAATGAATGACCGTGGTTATGACTAGTCAAGAATGGTTAGGTTTTACTTTTATGATATTGAGTTTGGGGATATTTATACCTGACAATTTAGCTGTTGTGTAGAGCCTGTGTCAGTTTTTACGATAATCCTAGTTGGGCCATGATTCTCAGAACATAGTGAATTATAGAACTCTGTATCCTCAGACAGATATAAAACTTAAGAAATTTTAGTAATCTCAGTAATCTCTGTAATCCCCGTATTGCTAGTAATCTAGCCTCAGTGTTGCAGTCAACTCAGATCTTGTAGTATTCAAGTGTTCAGTTCTGGCCTTGGTAGTGACCGAGTAATCTATTCAAACTCTGTATCGTCAGTTAGATACCATGATTTAGTAGTATTCCGCCAATACGAAACCTTGTGAACTCATCTTAACTCAGTCAGATTATTTGAGAAGTGTGATCAATATCAGATTTATATCAGTTTGTGTTCAGTTGAGATACTCAATTCAACATCTTTTAGTTAGGAGTAGGATCTATCACCGAGCGAGGGAAGGGATAGTGGCTCTCCTTCAGAGAGAGGCCAAGTCATTAGGAGCGATCCCTAAAATCCAAAACTGTATAGCCAGCACAGGATGCAGGAGTCCCCATCAGTAGAGGCTATCACTATTAGAGAGGTTTGACTATTATATTGCCTTTGGCTGACTTCCTGCTAGGGTCATCCCTTAGAGAGGTTTGACCAGAGGGGTATTTACCCATGGCATGGTATTGACACTCTTCTAGCGGGGGTTACAGGTTGGACCCCACCTGTAGAAGGTCGGGGCATATCGATTAAGTAACTACTTCCCATAGTTGCAATTTCAGTATCAAATTTTAGAAATTAGGACTGTGAGGTACAGTCAACTATCTCAGTGAGGAGCTCAGATAGTTTCATTAATTTATTACCATCTGTCAGATAGACTTGGTCTTATATACAGTTATTTATTATCAGATCTAAAGATCTCCCGATAGATAGGTTTGATCTCAGTCTCAGATCCTGTTAAGTATTCTACTTATCAGATCCAGAGATTTCCCAATATATAGGATTGATCTTAGTCTCAGATTTAGTTGAGTATTCTTGTTATCAGATCTAGAGATCTCCCGATAGATAGGCTTGATCTCAGTCTCAGATTCAATTGAGTATTCTTGTTATTAGATCCAGAGATCTCCCAATAGATAGGCTTGATCACAGTCTCAAATTCTTTTAAGTATTCTTGTTGTCAAATTCGTACATGATCATTTTCTTATCATTAATAATAGATTCTAGAGTCATCCGTTAGAGAGAGTTTGATCTCCAATTCCATCAGTCGAGAGTAGTGAGCTCAGAATTTATTCATTTATGTGAGTATATTTAGTTAATCAGTTATCAGTATCATATAATTTAGTGAGTCAGTAACTTAGTGTTAGTAGTGAGTTCAGATGATAATAAAGTGGTATCCGAGTTTCAGTATCTAGGGTTGTGATGATTCTGATTATAGTTTGTGCATTCCTGTATGTGTTCTCGTTCGGTACTCTCATGATTATTCAATTATGTAACTATTCATGCATGAGCCTTTTCTTTTAGCCTTACCTCATCTGCATACTGGTACATTCCCGTACTGACGCATTTGCGCTATGGTGCTTTATTTGACACATAGGTCCAGAGGCACATGATCCAGAGTTCCCTTAATAGTTCAGTCCTAGTCAGCAGTAGTAGACGTAGAAGTACGTCTACTTTATTTGAGGATGATCCTTGTATTATTATTGCATCAGACTTTGTTTATTTTCAGTTGACAGAATTAGTTGGGGACATGTACCATCAACTCCACAGTTCAGACAGTTAGAGGCTTTTCGGCCAGATGTATTAGTATTTAGTTTTCAGTTTAGAGTATTTATAGATGTGTTGAACCTTATGGCTTCTTTCTACCTATTTTTCCGCATTTATTCTTAGATATTATGCAGTGTTCATGGTACATATATTAGGAAAGGGTTAGCTTATAGTCATGGGCATCGTGTAACGACTAGGGCGTAGTCTTGTGTCATTACAATCTCGTGGTCCCAAAACTTACTTCTATTGATTTTACCACCACCAACTTAGGATTTTAGCCTCAAGTTGCATTTTCTAGTTCAAGAAGGGTATGGTTCAAAATAGGGATAAAAAGAAAGGTTCAGACATGTAATGATTTTTCTAAATAAATATTTAAAGGCTTAAAGCAGGTACTAGGGGTTATAATTATACACGAGTAGGATTTTTAGGCTAGGGTGGGTTCCAAAATTGCAAGGATGGCCTAAGATCATTTCTCCAACCAAATACAATCAAAATTAGTTTTAAAAAAATAATGGGGCAAGTTCTAGATAACACAAGTATATAAGAAATGAATGAAATATTCTCACCACAAATGGCATGCAAAACTTATTAGGGGAGCTCAAATGTCCCTCCCAATGGAAAAATCATGGATCTTTTATCACTATTACCAAGTCAAACTTTGTGGAACCACAAAAAGAGGACAGGATTCGTTATAACATTGCTCACGTACATGCCCTTGATTTTCAAAAATTTTAGATGGAGGGGGGTTCTTGATTTTCAATAGCACCATGCACATTATTGCTAACTTATGGCTACAACCAAAGACTCAGTCTCACGTCTTGGCTCAAATAGGCAAACTAACCATATCAATACTCAGACTTTGCCAATGATGTACAAACTGATCCCACTTTACAAAACATAATTAAATGCCATAGGTACTCAGACTTCCCTTGGATTCTTGACATTTATGCTATGTTTACTTAGAATTACGTAACATATATGTCTCAGAACTCACACACAAGGTAATATTCACAGTAAAATCTGAAGTACTAAGAGAAAATCTAAAACTATGACAAAAACATGCTAATCCATAAAACTTAATCTAAAGTACTAAGAGAAAATCTAAAACTATGACAAAAACATGCTAATCCATAAAACTTAGGCCCCTTCTGGGTACCCTAAAATATAGTGTCCACAACATAAACTAGTCCAAAACATCATCCTTAAACAAGCAAAGTAAATACCAAAGGGGCACCCCCAACTATAAGAATGCAGTATCCTCATTGCAAGTGCAATAAAGTAAAAGTAAGAAGGGTCTCCCTGGATATGCATCATGAATTGATCTCCTCTATTGACTCTAAATCTTTATCACCATCCTTGGCATTTGACCATTCAATAGGTGCCTTATCATCACTATGAATCTTGAAAGATAGGAGTTTAGTATTTGGCTTCAGGTGTTTCTATAGACCCTAACCTCTTTCTATAGTTTGTTGGAGAATTTATCCCTTTTCTTCTCTCGCTTCAGCATCTTCTTATAATATGCCTTAAGGTTTTTGTGAGATAAGGATAGGGCTGAGTAAGATCTCTCTAGGGTGGCAACTGTAGCACTATTTATTAGCTGATCCTCTTTGTGTTTCTCATAATCTGTAATAGACACATATAAATGATGCCTAGTGGATGGCTCCCTTGGTCCTTGAGGAAAACCTGCTAATATGATTCAGGCTCCTCAACTGCTGACCTGTTTGAGTCAACTTTTCATTTCTTACTATACCCAGGTGCACCTTCACTCTTTATTTTGAGTGGGGTGATGTGAATACTTGGTTTTACCTAGTTATTTGTTGGTTACTCTTTTACCTCTGCTCTTTTGCACAATTTAGTAATAAGTAAAGGGAAAGGAAGAAGTGTACCATCCTGAACCTTGTATTGCCTCCTCTACTCAAGTACATTTTTGGCCCACATTCAGATCAATCATATTCATCAGAATGGCCACCATGCAAGCTCACAACTCGATGATAGATGTCATATGGGTGCATGGCTAGACCCTACTATAGATAATGTGTTACCATATTTTAGCCTCTGAAGAGAATTTGTTTATAGTGATCCTTCTCTTGGTAGTAGCCTAGGAAACCTCTCTATCTGGGCAGAGAATATTATCCATACAGGTGCCTCGTTTGTGACCTTTTGATTTGAAATTTTCCATGTTAGTATCCAGAAGGATATGTACTTCATTAGCCTGTCGCACTCCAAAATGCACATGCCTACCCTAAATATTCATCACTGGGTTTGCAAGAGAGATAACACTCATATTTGCATAAAACTCCTGCACCCATTGTTCATTTGTCTCAAAAGGATCCGGGGTAAAGCATATCTATTCGGATGTAGCAAGCCTATCAAAAAATCCCGAATACTGTTTTGGAACCCCCTTGATACTGATGCCTCTCTCCAATAATAATCTGGTTGTTCATAGGTCATTCTCATACTATCTTTGATATTTTGGAGCCATGAGTCAGATGTTGTTGTAATCTGCAATTGCGAGCCTTAAAACCTGTAAGAAATTTCACTCAGGTAAACATTAGCATTATCTCACTAAAACATGCTAAAATAAATATATAAGCTTATGCGGTAGTGTTATAGAGGGTTTTAGGGACAACAAAGGCTGTGCAGAAAGTTTACTTCCTGTCATAGCACGCTCTCAATTATGGCAATCACGAACTGCTGACCGCAATCATAGTGACGCTTTTACGTACCCGAGATCAAATTTGACCAATTTTGCACATTATTTTCAATTTAAATTTTAATAACAATCCCGCATTCTAACTAGGAATAGCAACATATTAAATAGTGAATTTAAGCCTAGCGTGTGTGATCATAGCCTAAAATGTAAAAAAATGATTAAGGAATTCTTAGGGGCATTTAATCGAACACATTGTGTACCCTTCAATCTAAGCTATTTAAGGATCAAGTTTTGATACTGACGACTTCTCCAACCATGTGTACACCAACTACAACAGCCAACAATACCACCAATCACTAATACACATGTATTTTCTAATGAAAATACTAATTCAGGCCATTTTCTATACTAGGAGCTATAAACACAGTTCCAAAACTTTAATAAGCATCAAAAATATTTCTTAATAGCTCTTACGGAGCCTTTTCAAGATGTACGGCAGATTCATAGATTTAGAAAAAAATTAAATATACATAGTGCTCGAGCCAATATGTTTTTAAAGATCTGGTTTTTTCTAAGAGATGGTGTTGAGGTGGAAATCATGTCATTCAAATCAATAATTTTCTATTAAAATATCAAATCCAAAGGATCAGAAGGATATGCTGATTTCTATGGTCTATGCAAAGTGTATAGAAGTAGAAAGAATTCCTTGATGGAATAACATATATTATATGGATGATATCAATCTACCATGGTTGATAAGTGGGGATTTTAGTTCTTACTGAATAAAGTAGAAAGATAAGGGGTGTACCAGTTATATTGTAAGAGGTGGAGGATTTTGCCTTGTGTGTGAACTCTTGTGAATAAGATGAAATATCATTCAAAGGGTATCCCTTTAATTGGTGAAATGGCAAGAAAGGTAGAGATTGTATTTTTGAAAGGTTGGATAGAATCTTCTCCAATGCTGAGTTCCAAAATTGGTTTTCAACATTAGAAGTAGAGCACCTGCCTAGAACAGGGTCAGATCATGCACTCTTTAAACTTACAATACAGAAAGGGTCATATCAATCTATTAAACCTTTCAAATGTCTAGCTTTCTGGGTAGAAGAGAACTCTTTCAAAGATGTAGTAAGGCAGCATTTGAAGACAGAGGAAGTGGGCAATCGTTTTTAGGTCCTCAAGCATAAGTTGAAAAATGTGAAAAAAAAACTTTAAAAAAATGGAGTAGAGACAAGTTTGGTGAATTTTTGCAGCAGCTAGCAATTAGGGAAGAGATACTGCTGATTAAAGAGAACCATTTTGAGGAGCACCCATATATATAGAATAGAAGTGTTTTTTAGCAAGCTTAGGACAAATTTAAAAAGTATTTTTATTTAGAGATAGAAGGCTAGTGTTAGTTTGGGTCGGTTGGGTAGGGCGTAGCTTAGTAGGTGTATTATTCCTTGTATGCTACCTTGTTGCATGTTGTATTGCGATGGTGTACTATTCTTTTGTTGCTATTCCTTGTGGGTGGTGTATTTATATCTTGTCATCTTGTTACGTGCTTTTTTACGAATTTGATTAATATTCTTTGTCTTGAGCCGGGGGTCTATTGGTAATAGCCTTGCTACTTCTCCGGAGGTAGTGGTATGGACTGCATAGATCTTACTTTCCTTAGACACCACTATGTGGGAATACATTGATTTGTTGTTGTTGTTGTTGTTTTATTTAGAGAAACAATTCTGGAGGCAGAAAGCTGGTGTAACCTTGTTTAAGGCGGGGGATAGAAATACAAAATTCTTTCATAGTCTTGTAAGAGAAAAAAGGTAGAGATTATATATTAATAGGAATATGAATGAAGTAGGTGATTGGCTAAAGAATAAAAAATTGATTGGGAGACAGCAATCAGATATTTTTAGGATCAGTTTACCAGAAAGATGAAAGTACATATTTTGATCTTTCGAACCATATTCTTAAAACAATGAATGAGGAAGATAATGTGATGTTGAGTGCAATTCCGACTATGGATGAATTTAAACATGTAATTTTTTCACTAAAAAGCAGTAGTACTTGTGGTCCAGATAGTTTTTCATGCCTTTTATATCAACATTTTATGATATATTAGGAGAGGATGTTCTTAATATGGTAAATAACTTTTATGATGGTAATACTCTTCCTAAAAGTATTACTTATACAAATCTGGTGTTAATCCGAAAAAGGATATGGTGGAAAGTTTTTCAAATCTCAGACTTATCAGCCTTAGAAATTTCATAAACAGGGTAATATCTTGAGTTATTCATGAAAAACTAGAAGAGGTGCTTCCAAAACTCATATCTAGCAACCATCTTTGGTTCGTTAAATGTAGGAGAAGTATTGAAAATGTCCTTTTAACTCAATAGATAGTATATGACATCAGGATAAGAGGTAAACCAATCAACGTAGTATTAAAATTGGATATGTCGAAGGTTTATGATTGGATGTCATTGTTGTACTTGACAAAGGTGATGGGAAGATAGGTTTTGCAGAAAGTTTTATTGACATAATTTGGAGATTGGTGGCTAATAATTGGTACTCTACTATTAATTCGTAGTCTCACGGGTTTTTTCATTATACAAAAGGCTTCACATAGAGTGACCCTCTTTTACCTACTTTATTTATCCTGACAGTAGAATTTTTATCAAGAACCCTTAATGCCTTATTTGAAGATGGTATGCATAAAGGTTATGGGTTTCCTAAATGGAGTAGGAACCTAAGTCATCTTGCTTAAGCAGGTGATACAATAATATTTACCTCTGCAGATCGAAACTCTTTAGAGTTGGTGATGAAGGTATTGAAGAAATATTTGGAGATGTCAGGACAGCTCATAAATGAAAAATAAATGGGTTGCTTAATTGAGTAGGAACCTAAGTCATCTTGCTTAACTAGATGATACAATAATATCTGCAAATAGAAACTTTTTGGAGTTGGTGGTGAAGGTATTGAAGGAATATTTGGAGATGTCAGGACAGCTCATAAATGAAAAATAAAAGTTCCTTTGACATGTATAAAATAACGGTAGTCACTTTGATTAATGAAGTAAAGAGAATAATAGGTTTTAATTAGGGACAATTTCCTGTTTAGTACTTAGGATTTCCTATTACCCATACAAAGAAAAAGAAAGAACATTATAATGATCTTATCAAGAAGGTGAAAGGAAGACTTCAAAACTAGAAAGGTAAAATTCCTTCGTTTGGTGGAAAAGTTATTTTAATCATTAGTATTCTACAAAGTATTCCTTTGTATTTATTATCTGTTGTGGTGCCCATAAAGTTTATTATATATTAAGTTCATAATATCTTTGATAGATTTTTATGGAGCACTAAAGAGGAAGGTAAGAGTAAACACTGGATGGCATGGGATAAAATGTGTTTTGCACAGTCAGAGGGCGATGTGGGGTTTAGATACCTTTTTGATAAATCTAAGTCTATGTTTACAAAATTATGGTAGATCTTTAGAACCTCCAGATCTTTGGGGAAAGACTTTATGTGAATAATTATTATAAAAACTTATCCCACCAGTAGTGTAGTGGAAGGGTGGATCTCAAGTTTGGAAGAAATTGCTAGAAACTAGAGATGCTATTGAACAAGAAATATGGTGGAAGTCAATTATGGGTTCATCCAATATATTGTTTAATAAATGGTCCAAGTTAGGTACTTTATATCATGTAGTTGACCCTTATTTTCAAATTAATGAAGATGAATGTGACATTACAAAACTGATAAGTAAAGATAGATGGTACATTCAGAAAATGCAGGGGTTACTGCCTTCTAATATTATTTAGCATACTATGGAGAACATTACTATTCGTCATAATGCATTATTATAGGATTCACCATGGTGGATGGCAATGAAAAATCGTATGTTTATAGTCTCACGTTCATATCATCTGGTTAAACATAGGAAAGAAATGGAGGAGCAGTAGAAGCACATATGGTGTAAAGGAATACCATACAAGATTAATTTCCTTTTATGGAGTTTATGGAATTTCAAAATTCCTATAGATAATAAATTGCAAAGATGTGTGATGCGTGGTGATTTTACCACTCATTCGTACTAATTTTTCATGCACATTACCTTTTCTCAAATAAGTAAATAAGTCATCATTGTGATTTAAAGAACTAATATCAACTCATTGTAGGTATAGGAGTTGAAAAGACAAAGAAAGGTGGATTAGAGATTGAAATAATCAAAAAGGGGTAGAAAAAGTGTAGCAGAAGACCTGCAGTGAACTAGCCTCAGTTACTGTGGTAGTGGTCTATAGGACGTGGTCGCGATCAGTCAAGATGGTCAATCAACCATGACTGTAGAGGTCAATCGAGGTCACATAGCCATAGTCGTAGCCAGACTTGCGCAATCACAGCTTGGCAGAAATGTTCAGAACAAGGGAAAATTTTTTATTGCATATGCTAATCCTAACTTGAAATAAAAAGTCTCAATCCCTAATTGGATGTATTATTCATTCCATCATATTTTTCTTTTCCCCAATTTTTCTAAGTTTAGCTTGACACTTTGTAGCCTTCATTTTTTTAGCAGAAAATATTATAAAAATTTTGAATGAATAATACATTGGACACTTTTGAAGTGGAAGATTTGCTCACTTCTAATTTTGATATCGTGGAGGATCCAAATTTGAACTTATATTCACTTATATCTACCATAAATTAATTCAATGGAGATTATGGGTACATCTGTGTTTACTTATCAAATGTGTAGCTAAATCTCCCTCTTGGGGTTATGTGTGAATAGGGATCTAAGTATGTGTGGGTTCTTATTGTTAGCATCTATTTGGCAGTTCATATTTATGGGTTCTATTATTTCTATGCTAGTTTGGTTGGGATTTGTTTGGTGAAAAACTCCAAATACCCATATGGGCTTGATGGGTGAAAGCTCCCAGCTCTAAAAAAAAACTAAGTCTATCTTCGAAAGAAGGGTTTTGGGTGAGGTTTAGAAATGTATATCATCCTCAAAAGAGGGATGTGGAAACCAAAGTAATGACAGCTAATTACGTGTGTACTTTGTTAAATTCTTATTATCTTAGAAATAAGGGTAAAAGTGAGGTTGACTATACCTTGGGTGTCATCCTAAAAATACGGATGCCTTGATTGCGGCTGTGGTTGCTAATTGTTGAACACATAGATTAGGTATTCAAAAGGATCAATGGGTGAAAGTTTGGTGTTTTATTGAAAGACTAACATCAAAATCTATAACCAAACTTACTCATATTTGACTTACTAAATCGATGTTGATGACTAACTCCCATATGTCACTCCCTTAGTAATGCATAATCCCAAGATCTATACATAATTGTTAAAACTCCAATTATTCATAGCCTCGAATTTATACAAGAAAATCCCAAAAAAAAAAACATTAGTGTAGGAACTCACGTCCCCCATTTTACCTTCTTGTACCCTTTGTTTGAATTTAACTTGTAACTATTATTTCAAATTAGTTTGACCGCCACTCACATAATTCCTCGTAGATTTAACCCTGACTCCAAAGTTGGGTAAATATATTGACAACGATCGCCTTGCACTCAAATTGATGTATAAGTTGAGCATTATCAAAAAAATTTTGCCAGGGAACAATTTGGCATTTTAAGTTAGTTTGCAATCTTATTTACTTTCTTGATTTAAGCTTGTAATTATTTGTTTGTGATTGTTCTTTTGTAGGTAGCTTTTTATTTTATTTTACTTCTTACTATGCCATCTTCCGACGCATATGAATTTGGTGGTTGGAGTACCTATATTGATGGCCTATGTGTATATTGTGACGGACCTCACAATATAAAAGATTGTAGCAATATTCCCCAGAAAGAGATTAGATCACCATCTAAATCTTATAGGGAGTATGTTCGCACTTCATGTGGAAGTCATGATGGACATATGGATGATTGCGCAAATGCCCCCTCCCCCCGTTATGCTAACCCAGTTTCTAGTACTTTTTATGATCTTAATAGGTCTTATAAGAAGGAAAGTGAGGAATGAAGCACGAAAAGTAGTGGCGTTGATGCAATGCTTTAACATATATTAGAATTGACGATAACGGCAGAGGAGGAAGCAACTATTGTACATAAGGAATTCAGAGAGAAATTCAAGAAGATAGAAGATGTGGGCATGGAAGTTAATACTTCAAACACCAAAACCATGCCCGCTTTTCTAAATAAGCATGATATTGAAGAATCCTCGATTATTCCCCAGCCAATCAAGTCAAACATGAGAGATGATGCCAAACAAGAGGAAATGGTACTAGAGTCGGAAGATGAAGACAAGCAAATCCCTTATGTCGACTCTAGTCCATTTCGAGGCGAGGATACCAAAATGGAGACAATTTCGAAATTTGGGAAAAGACCTCATTCTAACTATTTCTTAACATTAAGTGCATTGGTGTTGATAACAATCAATCCATCCGAGAAAATATTTAATGATAGTGAGTATGAATTATTTCCTAACATCATAGAGTTTGTTTTTCCAAAGAGATATACTAAGACCCCAATATTGAAACCCAAGAAGCTTAAAGATCGATGTTCAATTAGTTCCTTTCAAAGATTCTCACCGGTGCCCAATGAGCCCATACAAAAGTTTAATGCTAAATTGGGCAAACAGTTTCAGTCTTCAAAGTGGCGTGATAGAATAATCATCACAATGCCCTTTTATTTTCCCAATGTGCCTCAAAGACGTAATGATGAAAAATTAGGCAAGAAATTAAAATCTTCTAAGTGGAGACACATGTGGATCAAAAAGGCATCATACTATGATGCTAAACTAAATTCTCGATGGGAGGTAACTCATTATGCCACGAAATGTGGCACATATCATTTTAATTATGCATGGTAGAATAATTTTTTTTGTTTATGCATGCATAAGCCTTGAAACAGTGGTGCTCACCAAAATTTTGATCAAATTTAAAGAAGAAATGTGTGAATTTGGCATTTTGGGACTGAACAAGAAAGGCAGGGGACCATATTTATGGTCTCCGTTACTACGGTCACGACCCGTGTCAACGCGATCACTGTGACCGCGTGCCGCTGTCACGGTTGAATCAGTTTAAATGACTATTTAACTACTCACTATTCACCCACCCCTTCTTCTCTTTCTCAAAATTTTCTTCTCTTTTTAGCCCTACAGTGTATAACCAAGGGTCATCTCATTCCAATAGTATCTACTAATGTGGTAAGTCATCTAAATTCCTTTGATTTGAATGAAAATGTATGATTTGATCTTGTAATGTGTATATAGACCATGAATTAATGTTTTGTTATCACATTCATGCTAAATTTTTATTGTTCTGTGGTTCACTGCTATAGATAGTGTACGTACTGTATGGGGAAGTCTTGAGTACCCAAGAATTAATCTTTAAACAACATAAGTGGAAGTGCGCACCATGTGTGAGCTTGAAAGCCTCTAGAAATTCCATGTTCAAATTATTTAAGTTTGGGGCTAGGATCACACAGTCTGGTTTTATAATTCACTATTTACAGCGTTATCCTACTTTCTTGAAGAAAAATTTTTGGGGTAAAACCGTGTTGAGGTATTGCGCAGAGTCTGTCAAAACCTGGTCTTGGGTACTATAATCGCGGACTTGATGATAGATATTGCTTAACTGCGATCGCGATTATCACTCCACGATCGATATACGTGAGGGAAGGTTATGGAAGGCTTTGAACATTTCTACAAATTATTTTATTGCCCTTGAAATCCTCATAGCACTACCACATGAGCTTATCAGTTTAATACATCATATGTTTTGTATGAGAAAACTAATATTGGTCTAAGTTATATTGCTCACAGATCGTTAGCCCCAAAGATGGAAGACTTCAATGATACCAGATTCATGACCGCATAATGTCTTCAACTCTATTATGATGATTTCCTTAGGACTAAGATACTCTTTGAGAGTAGCATCATCCTTGACAAGGTGGAAGAGAAGCTCCCATAATTCCAAGCCAGACTCACTGCGACCTGGTGGATATGTTTTGCTCCAACACCCTGTGAGGCCAACGAGATATGGGTTCATGATTTCTTCACAAACCTCCTCTTAGTCTCTATCACAAACCCCGTAATGATGATATAAAAAGGTAAACTTCAGGGAGGAGTAGGTGAATTCGGTGTATAGGCTCCCAAATGTCGACATGAGTCAGTTTTACACAAGGGTATAAGAGCCTGGGTCCTGGATGGCTAATATTTTATGCTCGAGTTAAGAAGTTCCTTGGTCCATCACCAAGAAAGACATTTTAATGAAGGACTTCAAAGCTGAAGCAAGATTTTGGTTAAACATCATATGTAGTCGAGTATCACATTGCACCCATATGAAAAATGTTATGGACTTGAGATCTAGAATGGTGTCTTGCATCTTGTGTATCATCCAACTTAATGTGGGAGAGATTATCTTATCAGAATGGAGCTTTCAATAGACCTATGGCAGTACACACTTACTTTTCACTTCTTTTATCATTAAACTTCATAAAAGAGAAGAAATAGAGGACTATATTGCAGATACTTGGGTGCGCCTGGGCTCCATCATCTGTCCACTCAAAGTCGGAGGTGAGGGTTCCCCAGGATAAAATAAAAAATAAATATAGATTTTGACAAAGTATCCCAGCAGGACCCAACAACATATGGAACCTTATCATCCAATCCCCTTGGTGATCTTTCAGATCAAATAAAGATGGTCAGAGAATTAGTGTCCAGATTACCTCAGGGTCTGGGCGATACCTCTATAGTCTGTCATTCATACATAACACAATCTGACTATGAGAAGTACATTAAGGAGCAACAAAAATAGGGAGCCACCATTTCCAGCCTAGCAAAAGTTTACTCAGCCTTAGCGGGAGCACACAGGGACCTCATGCAATCATATAAGAAGATGGTATGAAGAGAGAAGAAGAAAGACAAGTTCTTTAAGATGTTGTGGAAGGGAATAAAAAGAATCTTTAAGGTTCTCAAGATAAATGAGAAATTGCATTCTTCAAAGATAGTTAGTGAAGATGAGGCGAGGCCCCTGCTAATTGATCGGTTAACGAGACTGGTGGTGCCAACATAGAGTCAAATATGAGAGCAGATCTTGAGATGAATTCAGGAAGATACTTCTTACTCTTTCTTTAGTGTGAATACAGTAGGGATACTACATTTTATCTAGTTAAGGGTTGCCCCTGGAATTATGGTGTTTTGTTGACCTAATGCTAGACACTATTTATTTTATGTTATTGTTTTAGGATGATTCTTTTGATATTATTTGTTTTATGGATAATCATGCATCCCTCTTATTTATAGTATTCTTTTGAATTACTTTTATTTTGATATTAATAGTGCTTGACTAGCTTTGTCCGATGACGGATTGAGCGATTACAGTCTTAAGGGCAAAGCGCTGCATTTAGGTTAGAGGCATAAATGCAGGGGAATTTTGAGAACCCGTAGCATAAATGTCAAAAAAATGCAAGGAAAATCTAATTACCTATAGCATTTTATTTTGTAAATTGGGATTACTTTATACACCATTGGCGAAGTCTGAGTAGCCATATGGTTAGTTTGCCCGTATTGAGCCAAGATATAAGAATAAGGCTTTGGTTGTTGCCATCACCATATTTTAGCAATTTGTGCATGGTGTTATGGAAAAATCAAGAAACCCCCTCCATCCAAAACTTTTGAAAAATCTCAATCATAGACGTGAGCAATGTTGTATCAAATTCTTTTCTCTTTTTATGGTTCCACAAATTTCTGACTTGTGAGTAGTAATAAATACTCTATGATTGTTTCCATTGGGAGGGAAATTTAAGCTCCATTAACCAATTTTGCATGCCATGTGTGATGAGAATATTGCATTCATGTCTTGTATACTTGTGTTATCTAGAACTTACTCCAATAGTCTTTCAAAACTAATTTTTATTGTATTTGGTTAGATAAATGACCTTAGGCCCTCTTTGTGATTTTGGGACCCACTCTAGCCTAAAAATCCTACCCATGTATAATTGTAATCGATAGTACCCACTTTGAGCCTTTAAACCTTTCTTTGGAAAACTCATTACAAGTCGTGAACCTTTTTTTAATCCCTCTTTGAACCAGACCCTCCTTGAACTTGAAAATACAATGTGGGGCTAAAAGTCTAAGTTGGGGTGGTAAAAATCAACAAAAGAAGGTTTGGGACCACGAAGTATTCGTGAAAATGCCAAATATGCCTAAGTGTTAATAACAAATATTTAGAAAAAGGAAAAGACTCAACAAAAGGATGACATGCACAAAAATGCTAGGAAATGAAAGTAAAAGGAAAGTGGGGAGCAAAGGAGGCGAGAAGTAGGCATAAGAAAAGAGAGCAACAAAGTGGAGTGGCCCTTAGTTAAAAAGAGAAGTATTATAAAGTGTGAAGTAGATGTTCAAGGTAGGGTGTAACCTAGTTCTTTGTAGTGGTGATTGAAAATAGGGGCAAGCCTATGGCATGACACTTGTTGAATTGAGATTTATTTTGTGAGAGGATAATTTTACACTTAAAATTCTTTGTTACTTGTTTGGTAGTTTGGTGTGTGAAACTTTTCTTTCTTTTGAGATGGGCATGCAAACAAGTTGAGGTGAGTAATTTTTGTCACCTCCTGGATAATGAGGCAAGTGGAGTATGGTTTAGCTTTACTCAAAAGGTGAGTAACTTCTAGAGTATTGTTTTTTTTGTTTGATTTCTCCTTAAGGTCTAATGCTACCTGGAATATTATATTTTAAAATGAGAGTTGTTGAGAAATTAACCTAGCATAAGTGCGAGGAGCTACTTGTGGTTGCAAATCAAGTCGAGGTCGGTATGGAATTTAATGCATAAAATATGGGCATAAATAATTGTGCCAATGGCAAAGAGGTAGTGTCGCTTGAGGAAAAGCAAGGTCTTAAGTTAGGGGTGTTGATGAGTGATGATTTTACCACTTATTCAAACTAATTTTTTGTACACATTACCTTGTCTTAAATGAGTTATAATTGTGATTTAATATCCACTCGTTGCAGGTATATGAGTTGAAAAAACAAAGAGAGCTGGATTAAAGCTTGAAATAATCAAAAGGAAGACCTTTAGTGAACTAGCCTCCGTTAGCGTGGTCGTGGTCCATGGGTTGCGGTTGTGGTCAGTCAATATGGTCAACTAACTAAGACCACAATAGTTAATCGCGGTCGCATAGCCGTGGTCACAGCCAGACTTGCGTTATCGCGGGTTGGAAAAAATATTCAGCCTAAGGGCAAAAATGTCATTGCACATGCTGAACCCAATTTGACCAAAATGACTCAAACCCTAATTGGATGTATCATTTATTCCATCACATTCCAATTTTTCTAGGTTTAGCTTGAGACTTTGTAGCCTCTATTTTTGGAGAAGAAAATATTGTATAAATTTTGGGTGAAGAATACATTGGAGACTTTTCAAGTGGAAGATTTGCTCACTTTCATTGTTGATATTGTGGAAGATCCAAGTTTGAAGTAATATTTCCTTAGATCTACCACAAATTAATTCAATGGAAATTATGAGTATATCTATGCTTACTTATCTTATGTGTAGATAAATCTCCCTGTTAGGTTAATAGGGGTCTAAGTGTGTGTGGGTTATTATTGTTCGCATATATTTGGTAGTTCATGCTTATGGGTTCTATTATTGCAATGCTAGTTTGGTTGGGATTTGATGCATGAAAACTCTAAATACCCATATGGGCTTGATGGGTGAAAGCTCGAAGCTCTATAAACCCAAGGCTATCTTTGAAAGTAGGGTTTTGGGTGAAGTTTAGGAATCTATATTATCCTCGAAAGTGGGATGTGGAAACGAAAGTAATGATAGACAATTATGTGTGTAGTTTGCTAGATTCTCACTATCTTAGAAATAAGGGTAAAAGTGAGGTTGACTATGCCTTGGGTGTCACCCTAGAAATAGGGATGCCTTTATTGAGGTTGTGGTTGCTACTTGTTGAACACATCCATAAGGTATTCGAAAATATCAATGGGTGAAAGTTTGGTGTTTTGTTGAAAGACTAATATCAAAATCTATAACTAAACCTACCCAGATTTAACTTACTAAATTGATGTTGATGACTTACTCCCATATGTCACTCCCTTAGTAATGCATAATCCCAAGATCCGTGCATAATTATTAAAACTCTAATTATTTGTAACCTTGAATTTATATTAGAAAATCCCAAAAAGAAACATTAGCGTAAGAACTCACCTCCCCCATTTTACCTTCTTGTACCCTTTGTTTGAACTTAACTTGTGACTATCATTTCAAATTAATTTGACTGTCATTCATATTGTTCCTTGTAGATTCGACCCCGGCTTTAAAGTTGGGTAAATATATTGACGACGGCCACCTTGCACTCAAATTGACGTGTAAGTTGAGTGTTATCTATGTGGTATGAACTTTGATTTAATAAGTAGGTGTTGTCTATAACTAAACTTAGAAATTGTATACCATTTACTCATATTAAGTAATTTTTCTTCTAGGGTGTGTAGTTACTATGTTGTGAGTTTATGTGTTGAAGGTCCATTTATACAGTGTCATCAGATCTTGACTAAATGGTGGAATTCAGATTCTGATGAAGGGTTAAACCAATGCTCAGGCTGTGACAGGTTTGATATACTGGTAGTTATGAAAAAAGGAAACAAAGTGAATCATGGAGGTTTAATGCCAATGCATTGGGATATTCATGAGATATATAAGAATCTTCATCGCCTAATTCTACTTAGATATCGCTGGTTAAAGAATGTATCTAACAAGTTGACTCTTTTGGTTGATTTTTTTGTAGTATTATTGGCTACATATGAAAATAGTTATGGTTAAATTAAGAAAACTTGATCAAGAATGGTATAAGTGCAACTCAAATGGAACTTTTAAAGGAAATCCTAGAGCAAGTTCAATTGTACTTTGTATAAGAAGTGATGAGGGTGACTTGATCTATGCCTCATGTAAGAAATTGTTGGACAATACTAGTATATATGCATAGGCATTGGCTATGAAGGAGGGATGCTTATAATTTCTAGAGCATCAATTTTTGCCTCTAGTACTTGAAACTAATTCATTAGCTTTGGCTAAAATGGTTAAATGGGAATGGGAAATTCCTTGGAGTATAGGGAGAATCATAAGAAAAATTGGGGAGCAGGGACAAATAATAGTATATCAAATCTATAGAGAAGAAAATTCTTTGGCAGATTTTTTAGCTAACTGGTGTTTTAATTTTGCAGGTACAATAAGTTTAAACACATTCTCGGAGTTACCAACAACAGCAAGAGCAAGAATAAGAGCAATTATAATGTAGGAGAATTAGTGATTGCTAGAGTTAAGGATAAAGAAATTGAGGCAGCGGGCACCAAATTAAAGACAAAATAGCACAGGTATATAGCTACTCCCAAGAATAGCAACAACTAAATACATAGAAGAGGCACAAACACACCACAAAATGTAGATAAATTTAGGTTTACATTTATTGGATACAAAAGGCAACATTCTCAATAGTACAAATTGTAAGGTTGCTAAGGTATTGAGGTTTGTTTAACCTAATGCGAAGGTGATATTAATCTCTTTGAGGTTCAACCCTTTGCAAAGGAGTAATGAAAACTAAGGACTAGTAATCTTCAATTTAGTGGAATAATTAGATTTGAAGATTACATGAACTAATTATAGTTAAGTACTTGGAATCCTATTCCACCAAAATCGATTACACAGACTTAAAGAGTAATTGATCCAAAGTTACTTAGAATCTATATACTAGCTTGGTGAGATAAGATTGATTTCTAAAGTTTATTGAGATAATTATTTCAAATAGACGTACCTTTGGATCCATTTCTGGAGAGAAAAAAAATAGATATCACCTTTAATACAAAGATTATAAGTTGCTCCAATGACTCATGTAACAAGATCAAATGGTTAAATACTTTGTTTTTCAAAATCATAGCTAAGGAAGAAAAAAAGTGTTTGAAAAAAACTTAGCTTTGAAGGTCTTGAAAAATGGAAATAGTAACCGGAGGTAAAGGGACCATTGAAAAAGGACCATACTTGAAGCCAAACTTGTTAGGTCTCAGTATAACGGAGGCAAAGTAAAATTCTCACATGAACATTGAAAAGGAACCATACTTGAAACTGAACTTTTCAGGCCTCATGGTGATGGAGAAAAAGTTAAAATCATATACCTTAAGCTAACCACAGAAAAGGGCCATACTTGAAGCCTAACTTGTCAAGTCTCAAGGTGATGGAGTCAAAGTTAAACTCTCACACCTTAAGCTAACCATTAAAAATGAGCATATTATAGCCAAACTTGTCAGGTATCAAGGTGAAGAAGGCTAAGTTAAACTCTCGCACCTTTTGTTGAACATTAAAAAGGAACCATACTTGAAGCCGAATTTGTCAGGTCTCAAGGTGATGGAGCCGAAGTTAAACTCTCGCACCTTAAGCTTACCATTGCATAAGTACATCGTTGAGAAGGGACTATACTTAAAGACAAACTTGTCAGGTCTCAAGGTGACGGAGGCAAAATTAAACTCTCACACCTTAAGTTGATTGTTGTATATGTATATTATTGAAAGGGACCCAACTTGAATTTGTACTTGTCAGGTCTCAAGGTTGACTATTATTGGTGTTTTTAGTTTATCCCATTTGCTTTCTGGTAAGCAATTATATCTACATAAATTAGCTTCTGCTCCTGTATCTATCATAGGCGTATAATATCTACTGTAATATCCTTCTACTACTATCTTTATTAATACATGTATCTTCATTTCATGTTAAGGCTCTTTTTAAGAATAACTTTTCTTGGTTATATGTTAAGGTTAATTGTGTATGTTCT